>NW_027507789.1:47994381-48249545 GCF_037356315.1 Lithobates pipiens | reverse complement strand
GCTGCTCTCTTTCCTTTATGCTGGAAAATCCAATCAGCACTGGAAGCCAATGGCTGCCAGCACGATCAGTAGGTTCTGGCAAGGGGGCAGTACCCCTGTCAGAATACAATAGCACAGCCGGGACGATTGCTACACTAACATTGCTTGTGTTAGTACGGTAAGCTCTCAGTTTTTGTTTGTTCAGCCCACTGGCAGCCTTCGTTCTCCCTGGCAGCCTGTGAACTTCAGCACTGAAATTCGGCCAGTTCAGCAGGGACGGGCCGAATTTCGATCCGTGTAGGGGCACCCTTATTGTACACAAGTTTATCTATCGGTCAACTTGTGTGCAACCAGCCAGGTCGGGTTTTCCCGAACAATTATGCTAATCGTTGTGTTCTGCTGGCAGGGAAGGTTCACTGCTGGCTAAACACTATGGCGATGCGGGAGGGATTCCCCCATCAACACTGTGTTGATGGGGAAATCAAGCAATTTTCTTTCCTTCCACCAGTGGAAGTGACATATCTTTTTTTTTTCCAAGGCGAAGGCAGAGTTTCAATAGGAAAGAGACTTGCTCTGAGCTTCAAGGAAAATGGTGGCCTCCAGGAAGAAGAAACAGAGCAATGCTGGAGGAAATTTGAAGCGCACACTATTTTAGCATAATTATTATGTGGAATGTATGTCCTTTTGTTAAAGAACATTAATTGTTATCAAACGGTTATGGGTAAAGTTCCGCTTTAAAAGCGCCACTCACACGGCAAAAAAAACTGAGATCGGAGTGCTCTTTTATGAAGTTGAACACAACCCATTGCACAATGCCTAGCACTATTGGAGGTAAATGAGGGCTTGTTTTAGGCTTTATGCACACAGCCAGATAGAAATACGGCAACTAGTTTGCAGAATATTGTTGGTAAAAACTGGCAGCAAGATACATAAAAAGTACTGTACATATGTAACGTTTCAGCAACATGTATACAGCATTACAATGTGTTACGTTTTCCGCTATCACTGCTCAGGGCTGTCATCGTAAGTCTGAGGCGCCTTTGCCACTGATTATACACTACTAAAACAAGGAAGCCACATAGCATTCTACTGTTAATAGAACACAAGTGGCTTCTTCTGTCTAGCATTCTTCTGTGGCTAGGAGACTTTACTCTACATCAGAGCAATTTCAAAGCGGCACATCAGTGCGATTTGTGCATCCGATTTCCCTGCAGCTTGTGACTTCATTTAACAGTCAAGCCAAGTCACAGTGAAATCCGAAAAAAGTACTGTAGGAACCTTTTTTTCAAACGTCATGAAACGTGGTTATTTGAACAGTTCCATTGCCAGCAATGAGGCGCGACTTGTCATAAAATTTGGAACTGTCAAATCATACATATCGTTTCTAAAGCACTGTTACATTGTTAATCTGGTTGAATAGAAAATAGAAAACCTCCATATACACTAACCACTACCCACAGTTGATCCAAAAGGAAAGAAGAAAAAAAAACAAAAAACCCGTCTTTTTTTTGGGGGGGGGGGGGATACCCTCTTTTTAGAGAGTCCCAGCTCCCACTCTTCCTTCTGATGATGGTAGGAAGATCCCCTCTATCCCCTCCCTCTCAGCAATCATCGGGGACACGTCACAGGTCCCAGATGATTGAGCAGCCAATCGCGGCTTGCGCATGCACAGTGGGTGCCCAGCTGTGAAGCAACACCCGGGCGTCCCCAGTTACAATGCTGGCGCCACAGAGGATGGGGAGACGAGCAGGGCTTCGTTCCCCCACATCGCTGGACCTGGGACAGGTAAGTGTCCAATTATTAAAAGTCAGCAGCTGCAGTATTTGTAACATGCCCATCATTGCAGCCTGTTTAGTGTCCTTCTGCAGCCTCTAACATGCCCATCATTGCAGCCTGTTTAGGGTCAATCTGCAGACTCGCCAGTGCTGGATTACACAGATCAGCGATCTCCTGTGTATCTGGCACTCAGTCACTCACAGTCCCGCCCGGCCCATATGATGGACAGAACACAGTGATCCAATGCCGGGCCATCCCAATTATGTACATGAGCTCCCCCATTCTCCTGAAGAAGGTATTCCATAAATTTGCCTTCTTTTTGTCCCCAGTAACCCCTTCAGATTATTATGTGAAGGGCCTATGTGCTCAGACCTGACCTTTTAACTATTGATATATTTGAAGAATTTTGTTAGGGTTTGTCCTACTCTCTTTTGCAATCTGTTCGTTTTGAATTTTTGTGGCTTTGATTCCCTTTTTACAATTCATGTAACACCAACATGAGGATAGTGCTCCTTTATTTTTATATTTTTTAAACCGTTTAAAAATCTTATTTATAGCTTTTTTTTTTTTTAAAAGAGAATGACTTTGCAATAAACAAAACAAAAACCTTATACTCACCTAGGTCCGATGCTGCAGCTGTCCCCTGCCGGCTCTGCAGTGAGAACTGAGCGATCAGTTTTCCACTTCCACTGAGGAGAGAGCCGGGACTGTCAGTCTCCGGCTCTCTGCTCTCCCTTCAGCACTCACTGGAGCACTGGGCTGTGGAGGGGGCGGGAGGGGCTGGTTTAGGCTCTTGGCGGATCGCTAAGTGTCTGAGCCAGATGCTGGTCCAGGGTTTTGGGTGGATCCCAACAATATGTTTGGGATCTTTCCACAGTCTGGACCAGCTCTGCGTCATCAGCCGACAGCAGGCTTTAGCCTGCTATAGGCTGAAAACTGGTCACAGGAGTGCAGAATGAACTGCACTCATGTGATCCATAAGTACAAAAAAAGCTTTGGTTGTAGGCCACATAGGTTTTATATAGTTTTTTTTTATTTTTCATATTGTTTGGAAGAATTCCCATTTCTGTTCTGTGTCCATCTTTTATATTTCCAGTATGTGCTTGTTGTTGGTAGTGAACATTAACCACTTCCGCCTAACTACGTCATACGTCGTCACAGACATCATTCAGATATTTTCTTTTACTGCGAGTGATTCCCTGCACCATAAAAGCAATCATAGCTGTGAAAATAAGAATGGCTGCACATCCAAAGGTTCCAAAGTGCCTTTATTGAAGATCACCAGAATACACCAGGGACATCAGATATTTAGTCATCTAGATGTGTTTCACACATCCAACCTGTGCTTAATCATCACATTACCATATTTCGATATCGTCTTTCACTGCGGGCGATTGCCTATGCCGAAAAATAATCATAGCGTGTTCAGCTGCTTGATTGTTTTTTACAGGCGGCGGGAGGGGACATCTCCCGCCGCCGTGCAATCGGTGAGCCGGGGAACGAATCGGCCAGTGGCAGCCATTTACCGTACAGCTGTCCGAGGAACAGATGGTCCTCAGTCGTCTCTATGACCATCGGAGCAACGTTATGTGGTCACGTCCGGCCTCAGCAGTTGTAAACACTGCCGTTGCTGTGGCTCTGGAGCCGGGATGGTGTTTTTTTTCCTTTGCTTTAGGCTTTCCAGCCTAGAGGAGAGAGCTGGGAACTTCTAGAATCCAGATCTTGCTGTAAAGCACCTGTCATGCCCTATTCCTATTACAAGGGATGTTTACATTCCTTGTAATAGGAATAAAAGTGATAAAAAAACTAAACAAAAAAAAAACACAAATGTAAAAAGGAAAACTGTCAAAATATAAAGATAAAAAAGATAAAAAAAAACGCAAAGCCCCCTGTCTCTTTGTGCTTGCAGAACCAAAAGCATACCCAAGTCGTGCCCGCATATGTAAATGGTGTTCAAACCACACATGAGGTATCGATATGTGAACGTTAGAGCAAAAGCAATTTTTTCAGGTTGTTCCATTTACATATGCTTTAGCTAACTAAAAAGGATAGCAAAGCAGAGGATACGCTGCTTAGTCACAATGAGGTTGATTTACTAAAATTGGAGTGCAAAATCTGGTGCAGCTCTGCATAGAAACCAATAAGCTTTCAGTTTTTTTTTTTTTTTTTGCCAGCTTGAATAAGCTGAAGTTAGAAGCCGATTGGCTACCATGCAGAGCTACACCAGATATTGCACTCCTCAGTTTTAGTAAATCAACCTCACTCTGTCTGGCAGCCTTAACCTGTGATTTGGTTTTGTAGTAAAAGGAAAGGAAATCAATGATCACATGACTGGCTCTACAAGAGGGAAGAGCCACATTATTTCTGCACCGAGCTTTGCTTCTAGCAAATTGAAGTAGAAGAGTTATCCGATTAAGCACGACTGGCAGGTAAGTGCAGAGGTGCACACAGGAGGGGGTCTTATAGTAATTGCATTGCTAGCACAATCTTCCTCGAGCCATAAATGTAGCACAAATGCACGCAGAGCTCAGTTGAAGGCATGCATTTGTATTAAAAGCATGCGTTTGGTTTGCGCAGAAGGTCGGGAATGGCGCACACTGTTCCAGTGGCAGGACCTGCCATAAAAAGTTCCCCAACAGTGACAGCTCTGCATAAGCAATACATCAGATGCTTTTTCATCATTTGTATGACCCTAAGTTGAGGACCAAAGACTGCTTTATGGGGTTGTTTGGGGGCAGTCAATTACACTATATGGCCAAAAGTTTATTGACACCTGACCACTGCACTAATATGAGATTGCAGGACATCCAATTCCAAAGCCGTGGACATTAATATAGAGTTGGGACCCAGGTTTTCTCCTAAAGAACATCCACTATTTCACTAGAGATTAAAGCGCATCAGCGGGAAATTGTTACCAGACAGTAAAAAGAACATTTCTGAAGTTAGGCTCTGATGTTGAAGAAGATCTGGCTAGCAATCTGCATTTCAATTCACCCTAAATGTGGTAAATGGGGTTAAGGACAGGGCTATGCAGGCCACTGGAAATTCTCCACACCAAACTCATTAAACCATGTCTTTATGAAGGTGGCTTTGCGCACAGGGGTTAAGAATGCTGGATCAGACCCTTCCCTGAACTGTAAACCCTTACAAACCACTTTGACCTACATGTAAGCCTAGATTAAGGCTTACCTGTAGGTCCAAGAAATATCTCCCAAACCTATACGGTTTAGGAGATATTTGCCCGAAGATAGGCACCGCTATCTACGGCGCACGCGCCGTAGACAGCGGCGTGCAGGCGCACTGAGCGGGGCATCGTCGATGACGGCAATGCCGTGAGTCTCGGCTCCCGTGCGCATGCGTGGGAGTGACATCATCGCTGCTCTGGCGAATCAGAGCGCTGGAGCAGCGAGACCCACGGAGACCCACCAAGAAGATGGACGCTCGGAACTACAGGGGACAGCAGTGACTTCGCTGGCTCCTGTGTCAGGTAAATGACACATAATGGACTACTATGCGATGCATAGTAGTTCATTATGCTTTACCTTTACAGGGAATAAAAGAGGAAGTAAACCCATCAGGGTTTACTTCCTCTTTAAAGAGTAATTACACTTTTGTTGAGAAAAAAAAATCACTCCCCTCTGGGCGATCTATGTACAATACAAGGATTTTTAACAAACTTTGTTGCAGATTCCCAACTTGTTATTCTGAAGAAATCCATGTTCGTTTGTCTGTGGGAAAGTGAATCTAAGGGGAGTGGTGTCATAATTCAATCGGCTGCACCTGCAATGCACTAATGAGCAAAGTTTCTGGGCCTGCATCCCTTTAAATGTGATTTCCTATTGGGAGTATCTCACCAAAAAAAATAAAAACTTATGCAGGGGATGCCAGAAACCTGCATGAGCCAATCACACAAGCAGGAAATTATGTTTCTGGGGGGCGTTCTGTACACATTCTGTGTATAGAACACCTCCTGGTAGCCATTTTGAATATATGAAGCTGCAGATTGAAAAGGAAATTATGTAACTGAATAACATTCAATTACAATATGACTTGCGTTGCATTGTAAACGCTATATTATTTTTTCTTTATTTGCTTTTCCCCCCCCACGAAAGTGGAGTTACCCTTTAATGCATTAAGGTAAAAATCCTGTGTCACAGAATCCCCCCACTTATACATACCTGAGCCCATTCTCGATCCAGCGCTGTGCAGCGCTCTGTAGCTCCTCACCGGACAGATTGATAGCTATTGGCTGCCACTGCTGTCAATCATATCCTATGATGAGGGAGCGGGGACAGGCAGCTCCGTTTGTCAATGGCTCCTGCTGCTACCAGCAAAGCATGTGAGACCAGGAAGAGGGGTGAGAAAATCTGCAGCCTGGGGAAAGCACTGGATCGATAAAGGAGCTAAACAACTGAAAGGGAAGGGGGGCAACAAGTAGTGAAGAGAATGCATTAAGGTAAAAAAAAAAAGTGTTTAGAGCTACTTTAAAACCCTTAACCTTCCTCTGAACTCAATTTGGAGGGGTGTCCATATCACCCAATGCCAATATGTGACAGGTGTGCACCGAAACAGGACACATAACTCATAAAACTATTAGCAAAGTTTTAAAAAGTCAGACGAAAAAAAAAAAAAAAACCTCTGCCGCACAATAAATTTCACCACAACTATTCACCTGGAAAACAATAAAGTTGACAAAAGCAACTCTAGCCAAATTTTCAGCAAAAAACAAAAATCTTTATGCCTTTTTTTCCCATGAGCCTCTGCTTTGGATGCAGGTTATGCCAACACACTACACCAAGATAACTATTGAAATAAAATGAACTACATGCACATAGATCAAACAGTACATCCAAAGAGAAGATAAAAAAATAACTAAAAGAAACGAAAACGAAAAAAAAAAAAATAAAAAAAAAGGGAACCATGGTTAGTGCAAATTCCTCAAATTCATGACATGAAACAAATGGGGAAGATTGGAAATGGACTGGATTTGTCGCTGTACCAATATGCATTCCCATTCAGGCTGACGAGACTCAAGGAATGAAATGATTTGTTTTTGATTTTTTTTTTTGTTTCTTTACCCCACAGAGCAACAGAGAAGGATGGATACTCAGCAAAATAAAAGTCAAAATAAAAACTGGAGAATAAATTAAAAAGCAACAAGACCACGACAATGTTAGGAAAAAAGCGAGCGGTTATCGGGACATTAAAAAAATAAATAAAAAAAAATAGAGAATATAGATGATTGCAATTGAGGAGAAGCTACAGATTCCTACTTACAAGATTTATAAGAAAGGAGAATTTGGATAAAAGATGCTGCAAGATAACAGAAATAAAATGGAAAGAAATCAAAAGGACAGAAGTAGTTACAAGAAAGTACTTTAAATTATGGTGTAAAGTTCAATTTAAATAAGGAAGGCTTACTCTCATTTTTCCTTTAAAAGAATAAAAGAAAAAAAAAGAAAAAAAAAAAAAAAAAAAAAGGAAAAAATAAAATAAAAATAAAAAAAATGAGTGGGGTAGGGGGGAGAGGGGTGACAGTGACATGTGAGTTTGGGAAACACTGGGCACAACAATGGAAAATAAATCCACAAAAATGGAGGATGGCATCTACCTACTGGGGTATAACTGGTCTAATGAAATGAATTGGTCTCTTCCCAGCCATATCCATACCTTGTCAATGAAACACTGAGAACACTGAGCAGAAAGACCATACCATGGAACAGAACCTAAAATATCTTCAGATGCTTTAAAGGACAATTTTATGTATACACTAAACTCCTCTGACCCACCCTCGACTTCTCCTGAGCAACCGTACCCTAACACCCCCCCCCGTCCCCCCCCACATAGCTTATCTCTACAGAATAGCAGAGCCACGGCCTGGAGCACTGTTCACTTCATTTTTGGCAGAAATCCTCTTTGGCACCAGCCTAGCCTTTGCCATGACACCTCATAGACTTGTATGGGCTCACCCAGACACTGGAGCTGCTATAAGTGATGACCCCCCCAAAAGAGTGTGCAAGGTTTCAACGAACATGCCAGACCACCCCCCAAAGAGGACGATTGCCCAAGCTGGAGTACACAGTGCTGCAGAATGTGGCTCTGCTACAGGGGTAAGTAAAGTAGCTGAAGTGGGGTCGTTAGTGTAGATAAGTTTGAAAAGTATGTGGGTTATGGAAATTTAGTGCATAAAATACAGTTGTCCTTTAAACCGTTTAATCTCCAAGAATTTACGGACAGTTTTCAGTGTTTAATATTTAACTTGGGGATTGATAATCATCCAGGATCCTAGAACACGTAGAGCTAGCCAATTATAGTTGCATAAAAAAAACAAAACATATGAAGGTTGCAGCTGCTGTAAGATCCAAAAAATATATTTTAAATCAGACCGTGTAGGAAGTGTGTCACTATTAATTCTTAGTGAATGCTGGGGTAAGAGGGTTGTTTAAAAGAACTGTGCATAAGGCTGTAGTTGGGAGAATAGAGGTTTTAAAGTGGTAGTAAAGTTTTTCTTTTTGAACTCGTACCTTATAGGCTTACCTGTAGGTACACTGAATATCTCCTAAACATGCACTGTTTAGGAGATATTCACAGCATGCAGCCAGCGACATCGCCAGTGCATGCGCTCTGAAGGAACAGCATAGTCGTGCTGTCCCTTTAGAGATCTGTGCCACGGGAGTGAGGTCATCGCGGCTCGGCCAATCATGTAGCCTTTAAAAAAGGCCGGGTGAAGGTAGAAGCCCCGTCAGTGGTGCCATTGCACCGCTGGAGGGTTTCGTTGTAAGCATTTCATAATGTGCTAGTATGCTATGCATAAACGGAATTTAGTTTAAAAGTGAACCACACTTTCATGTATAACAGTGAATTTGGTGGAACTGACTCATCACCACCACATGACCAAGACTATCCAAACTTTATGGGGGGGGGGAGGGGGGGGTGGTGGTGGAGGAGAGCGTGGCCAACTTCCCTAAGGGCTACCTCTGCAGTAATTCATTAAATGGTACATTTTCATCACAGAGACAATATAAATCAATATCAAGGTGAAAGCATATACATCTGAGCAAGGTATGAACACATTTTAGGTAATAGTGCATGGATATAACTAAGAAGAGCAACACATGATTCATTTCATCTATGCAGGTAGGATGAAAAAAGTCAGATGCATCTATGTCCATCCCTCCCTCACCTGCTCACTTACGAGCAGTTTAATCTGCAGGCAGGAAATATGGTCAATTCTGAGAGGAGACAACTATAGGCTGGCATACCTGTCATACTACTGTCTCGATTGACCCCATTCTGCAGCTTGCATTGAACCAGGGCAGCATCAAACAGCCAGGAGCCAAACAGGTTCAAGATACTGTTGACTTTGGGCCTTGTTGGAGCTGGTAAGGGACGTGGCTCAGAGTTTGTTTGGTTCGGGCTGGACAGTGGGGATGTGGAAGACGGCTGCTGTTGAACCTTTGTGCTGTGCGTTGTGTTTACCTTAAATAAAGAAAAAAAATATATAAGAAAAATAGTAAACAACTATTACCCACACACAGAAAAACAAACACTGGGAAAAAACAAAAAAAAAAAACAAACATACACATATATATATATATATATATATATATATATATATATATATATATATTTGTAATATTGTATATTTGTAAGTTTGCCCGCGAAATGAAGAGTCTATAATTTTTTTTTTTTTTTTATAGCATTAGGTGACTCAACTTTACAGATCTTCTCTAAATCCTTAAGGTTTCCTGGCTGTCTCTTGACAGTTGTGCTCCTTCTTGAGTCATTCCTTTGTTGCCTTGGCGGTATGTTTTGGGTCATTGTGATGCTGGAAGACCCATCCACAACCCATCTTTAGTGTTCTGTCTGAGGTAAGAAGGTTCTCTTCCAAGATTTTACAATACATGGCCCCTCAATGCAGCAAAGTCAGCCTATACCTTTAGCAGTAAAAAGCCCCAAAGCATAATGTTTCCTCCTCTATGCTTGACTGTAGGGATACTGTTCTTACGGTCATATAGTCAGTATTTTTCTTCCTCCAAACATGGCGAGGCAAGTTAATGCCAAAGAGCTCAATTTTGGTCTCATCTGACCACAGCACTTTCTCCCAATCCTTCTCGGAGTCATTTAGATGTTCATTGGCATGACCGTACATATGCCTTCTTGAGGATGGTGACTCGCCGTGTTTGGAGGAGAAAAAAATGCTGACTGTATTATCCCTACAGTCAGGCACGGAGGTGAAAACATCATGCTTTGGGGTCGTTTCTCTGATAAAGGTACAGACCAACTGAGGGGCAAATGGATGGGGTCATGTATTGTAAAATCTTGGATGAGAGAGCCTTCTTCCCTCAGCCAGAACACAGGAGGTGGGTTGTAGATGGGTCTTTCAGCATGACAATGACCCAAAGCATACACGGCAACAAAGGAATGGCTCAAGAAGAAGCACATTAAAGGTCATGGAGTGGCCTAGCCAGTCTCCAGACTTTAATCCTATAGAAAATGTATAGAGGGAGCTGAAACTTCGAGGTGCCAAGTGACAGCCAATAAACCTTAAGTATTTAGAGAAGATCTCGAAAAAATCAGTGGACCAAAATCCTTCTAAAGACGTCTGCAAACCTGGTCACTAACTACAAGAAACGCCTTACCTCTGTGCTTGCCAACAAGGGTTTCTCCACCAAATTATGTTTTTTTTTTCTAACAAATGTTTACTGTAGAACAAATAAGCATTACAATGTCATGATCAACAGAAGTACATCCATAAACACACAAAGAGGAGGATGTCTGTATCAATCCAGTGACCTAATCCCCAATCCGGTGTATTACATTCAATACATTCTATTGAATAAGTTTACCAAAAATGTAAATATTGCAGAATATACAGCTACATAACCAAGCTTCATTTCATGCTGAATAAACTAAATTATTAACGTATCTTAAATAGAAAACTATCTTTAGATATATTTTTACTCCAAAAGCATTTTAATAAAATAAATGTAAAAAAAAAAAAATTATAATCATCAATTTGTATCCATCCTGGTTACAGTTCTACAGAGGCCGTTAGGGAGCTTTGTGTGTAAAGGGTCTTTATACATGTAGTGTAAAACACTGAAGCCTGTCTCTTGTCTACCTTTTAATTTTGTACATGCTTGCACACACTTCCTTATAAACACATGCTGCATAATTTTATGGCTGCAGATCAACCTATCAGGGATCGGCCAAGAAAGGGGGAATGAAGATACAACCACATAGGGCACGTCTGCAGAAGGGGGCACTAAAAGGGTAGAACCACCAACCTGCTGAAGTGCTCAAATCTCACTTTGGCTGTTTTTTTTGCCTTGGGTGCTTAATGACCTTGTCCCAGCACAGCAACCTATTCTAGTAACCTAGAAGGAGGAAAAAAATAACCATCTAAACCCATACCTCCCAACTTTTTGAGATGGGAATGAGGGACACCTATCAGCAAAAGTATGCACACCCCATTGAACATCCCCCCCCCCCTCCTAAAGGAGAATCATACAAAAAAACAAGATTGGTTAAAACCAAAAGTGTTGTTTTTTTTTAATGCTACTATTCCTTTATGCCAGCTTTTGGAATTTACAAAGGCAGCAATTTAGAAATCAAATGAAAGGTTTAGTGCTGGAAAACTATTTCGATAGATAAAAAGTGCATTTTATATACATCTTTATAGATAAACCCAAATGAGGGATAAATGAGGAGGAATGAGGGACAGTCCCTCGAAATCAGGGACAGTTGTGAGCCGTCTAATCCCCAGTGGGTAGGGATGAGCTCGGGCGTGTTTGCATGGAACACGTGCAGAGCCCACCAGGAAGTCGGCACAGCCCTGTGCTAGTCAGGGCAGTGAGACATTGCAGCCGCACATCAGGGCAATGTCTCACTGCCTGTGACTAGCACAGGGCTGTGCCGACTTCCTGGTGGGCTCTGCACGTTTTCCATGCGAACACGCCTGAGCTCATCCCTACCAATGGGTAATTCAGTTTTCAACCAACCATTCTAAACCAAAAAATTAAATTTCCAGTTAATCATCATTTTCAAAAGAAAAAAAAATAGATATTTGACTCCATATTCTTCTAGAACTCTCCAGCAAATTGACTTACGCTTGCTTTCATGGTGGTTTTGTTAACCGTGACAGCTCGATGTCTCCGGCTGTGTGGAGGCGTGGTATTCATTGCGGTGTTCTGTGGCATGCTTAGCCGATTCACAGGAGTGGGTGGAGCACTGTCAGCCCTGGGGCGAGAGATACCTAGTGGCAAGTAAATAAGTTACTATGAGAAGGCCAACGTAAACAAATGTTAGGATTTGGAGATTAACCACCTACACACCCATTACAATCAACTAAACAAATCAACGCATAAATGTTTTATCTTTGGCACTGATGGAGAAGCTCATCACAGTGACCAAGAATAATACATTTGACCTCAATTATTATAGCAAGTTCAAGTGCTTGGACTATAGTGGACAGAAATGTCATTGTTTATAGGTTATGCTCTGGGTTATAGGCCAGAGTGCTAAGATGTTATGTCCTTCTGGTTCTTCAGTATCAAGTCAACATCTAGATTTATTTATTATTAGTCCCAAAAGTAAAGGATTTGAACCTAAAATGAATTTAATCAAAATGGGTAAAATACTCGCTACTGCTACAGATACCAACCATACTTCTTAATCTTTCTAGCTTCTTGCCATTGTCAGTTGAAAATTCATAAAGCAGATTGTTTTGCCTTGGCTGCTCAGAGATACAAATCAGCTTGGGCCTAACTGGATCCAGATAATAGAACTATCACACCCTCTGCCTAAATATAAATGCATAACCAAGGAAATGGAAAAACAGCAAAGTGTATATAAGACAATAAAAGTTTGAAGGTGAAAGTCAACCTGTTTTCACTTAGAACCCAATGTGACTGCAAACCACTCAGGTACCCTAGAGCAGTGGTCATCAACCCTGTCCTCAGGGTCCACTAACAGGCCAGGTTTGCAAGATAACTGAAATACATCACAGGTGATATAATTTGCTGCTCAGTGATTGCAGTATTCTAGTCTGCATCTCCCCAAGGTAATACATAAAACCTGCCCTGTTGGTGGGCCCTGAGGACAGGGTTGATGACCACTGCCCCAGAGCAGTGGTTTTCAACCTCAGTCCTCAAGTACCTCCAATAGACCACGTTTTCAGGTTGTCCTTTACTTTGCACAGCTGCTTTAAAATCAATGACATGGTATTGTTGAGAGCTATTTTATCTATGGGAAGTTCCCAAAACATGGCCCGTTGAGGGTATTTGAGGACTGGGGTTGAGAACCACTGCCTTATAGTGTCCAGAGCTGTAAAACCCAGGATTCTTCTAAAAATCTCCACTCCAGCTCCTGAGGTCTAGATATGACCTTCACACCCCCCCCCCCCTCCTTAATCAGTGTGGCTATTCGTCGCAATCACAAAAACTGGAAGCCAGAGAAAGTAAGGCAGGCCAAAAAGGATTCCATTTTCTTTCCTGCAACCACAGCTAGTCTCAGATTTTGAAACATTACTGTGCTGCTCATTTCTCCTTGCTTGAGAAAAAGCTTTAATAAATCTGTGCATCCTCTACCTCCGCTGCCTCATTGTTCCCCATTAGATATAAGTGGGGCAGCTTTCAAAAGGTGGAAAGCTTAGTCCTGCCTCCCTACCAAGATGGTCACCTTCACATAGAGACAGTGAAGAACAAGCCATGGTAGGTCAGTATTGTGGAAAAGACTGGCTACAGGGAAACCACAAGCAATACTGGTGACTAGCCCTTTGTCCTCTTGACTGATTTTTTTGGCACTACATCCACAATACAGGTACTTTTTAACATTACCCATCCTGGACCTACATCTCAACATCCCTTTCCTAGCAGATCAAAAAAAAAATAAGGCGAGGATGGTCTTATATGGTTTGTATTGCTATGCAGCTATATAAAATCACCGGCCACTTTATTAGGTACACCTATTCAATTGCTTGGTAACACAAATGGCTAATCAGCCAATCACATGGCAGTAACTCAGTGCAATTATGCATATAGACGTGGTGAAGGCGACTTGCTTGCGTTCAATAGGGAAGAAAGGGGATTGAAGTGACTGAACGTGGTATGGTTGTTGGTGCCAGATGGCTGGTCAGAGTATTTCAAAAACTGCTGATCTGGGATTTTCATGCAAAACCATCTCTAGGGTTTACAGAGAATGGTCAGAAAAAGAGAAAATATCCAGTGAGCGGGAGTTGTGTGGACGAAAATGCCTTGTTGAGGTCAGAGGAGAACGGGCAGACTGGTTCAAGATGATCGAAAGGTTGTAACGAGTAATCACTCATTACAACCAAGGTATCCAGAATACCATCTCTGAATGCACAACACATCGAACCTTGACGCAGATGGCCTACAGCAGCAGAAGACCACACTGGGTTCCCCTCCTGTCAGCTAAGAACAAGAAGCTGAGGCTACAAATTGGCACAGGTTCACCAAAATGGGACAATAAAAAAAAAAATTGGAAAAACATTGCATGGTCTGATGAGTCTAAATTTTAGCTGCAACATTCACATGGTAGGGTCAGAATTTGGCATAAACATGAAAGCATGGATCCACCCTGCCTTGTATCAACAGTTCAGGCTGGTGGTGTAATGCTGCGAGGGATAATTTCTTGGCACATTTTGGGCCCCTTAGTACTAATTGAGCATAGTTTAAACACCACGGCCTACCCAAGTATTTTTGCTGACCATGTCCATCCCTTTATGACTACAGTGTAACCATCTTCTGATGGCTCCTTCCAGCAGGATAATGCTCCATGTCTCAAAGCTCAAATCATCTCACCACTGGTTTCCTGAAGAGGACAATGAGATCACTGTACTCCAATGGCCTCCACAGCCACCAGATCTCAATCCAACAGATCACCTTTGGGAAGTGGTGGAATGGGAGATTCGCATTGTGGATGTGCAGCCGACAAATCTGCAGCAACTGCGTGATACTATCATGTCAATATGGACCTGAAATCTGAGGAATGTTCCCAACACCTTGTTGAATCTATGCCACCAAGAATGAAGGCAGTTCTGAAGGCAAAAGGGGGACAACCCGGTACTAGCAAGGTGTACCTAATAAAAATGGCCGGTGAGCATAAATTATTTTATAATGTAGCTTTGAATTTTAGCGATTGCTAAGAAGAAAAGGAAAACAAACTACAAGACCACCCCAAAAGTTATTTGAAGAATCAATTCATTTGCTTCACGTAATTTAGTATAACATCTTTTCTTTAATAACAATATGCACAGAGCAATGATGTCCCGTTATCAATAACTAGACTTGAGCAGTTTCATGCCGCTTTGAGTTCCTGCACATGATATACCGTTATTAAATAAATACACCCGTTTTTATATGGAAAATGCATTGGTAGATTTTTTTTTTTTTTTTTTAATAAAAGTCTCAAGAGCATTTACAGTATACTTGTAGTGTTTATGTAGTATACTGTAAATCTTCAAAAGTCAATACAACACTACAACTAAACTGTAGTTTAAAATGTAAAGTGATCAACATCCATTGCCAAATTTCCCCATCACCAGTCACACCAAAATCTTGGGAAACATGCTGAAAGATTAGACCATCCTATATAAATCAATCACCAATTTCCTTTAATTCCTAATAGATTTATGAAAGTGCAGTATTCTATATTTTGTAAGTCAATATTTGCTAAAAGATACATAAATGGCTGCGATTTTCAAAATAAATAAAAGGCCAGTACATAAAAATGTAAAGGCTGGGCCCCCCTTCACACTACGCTTGCATTAATGCGACTGAAACAAAGGCTACTTTCAGACGGGGGGGGGGGGGGGGTTGGGGGGTGTTGCCAGTATAATCGGCGCCAATTTTAGCGGGGCTTTACTGCTGTAATAGCTGCACTTTCGACCGCCAGCGGGGGGCACTAACGGCCGAAAAAAAAAAAAAAAAAGGGTTAATAGCACCTGCACTGACTGAAAGATGCTGCTTGCAGGACTTTTTCTAACTACCTGCAAGCGCGCCACCCCAGTGTGAAAGCACTCAGGCTCTCACACTGGGGCTGCAGGGGGGGGTCGTTTTTCAGGCGCTTTACATGTGCCGTTTTTAGCCCAAAAGCGCCGGGAAAACACTGTTAAAGAGGTCAAAAGGATTATACAATTAGACTGTAACCTGCATGGCCAGGATACTCGCTTACCCAGGATCCAGCTACATACTGCTTACAAAGCCGACGAACCACATGTGAACATCTTCTGAGACACGCTCACACATACCAAATTCAAACCAGCATTGAACTGGTGAAGGTAAATAGCAACGCAGAAGTAGAGAAATAAAAGTATACAGTACAGGTTTCCAGAAATCCAATCCCAGCTTCTTTAGGTTCAGACAATGTACTTGTTCTGATGGAAAGGTTAGGGTTACCTGGCCTTGCAGACACCATGGCTGTTAGACAATAACTGGACTAGTACAGATCTTCTATCGACTAGTATTAGGTCACATCTAATTGAACTCTAAAGGGCTGTACACACAGACCAAATATCGGCGGTTCAAGAGAAACTGGCTGACATTAGGCCTGTGTGTACAGCAGCCACTCTGTCAGAAGCCAGCTTCTGTCGAAATGGGCATGACCAAAAAAGGTCTGCCAATCGTGTGTTCTGGTGGGGGGGGGGGTGGCATCCCTCTGTCAGAACACAATAGCTCAGCAAGGGAGATCACTTTACTAACATTGGATTGTTAGTACAGCAACTCCTCCTGACCTTGTTTGTTTTTTGTTAAGTGCGGGGTGAACGGAAAAAAATAAATAAATAAAACCTGTTAGGCTGGGTTCACATATATGCAAATTGGATGTGGATTTCACCGCATCCAACTCGCATGACAGGAGAGTGTGACCAGCTCTCAATGGAACCGGTTCCCACAGGTCCAGGGCGGCCACGGTCCGGATTGTAGATGGGTTTTGTGTGCGTTTGGGTTTGGTTCAGATGAAAATTCAGACCTGTATCACACGTGAACCGATGAACAGACATGCACCGGACCCCAGGCATGAAGCCGCGGCTGCACATACGTGAACCTAGCCTTAATGTGTACCAGGCTTAATGCTGAAGATTCCCCTCAGCTCTTATGAGCATCAGGAATATACCCAGAAATGTATAACCACATGGAAGACCCATTGGCTACAAATGCTGGAGTATGTCCCCAACACTCAGACGAGGAAGCCATGTGAATGAGTTGTGAAATGTAAAGAACAAGCCCAGTTAAGTACAAGAAGGTATATTGTGACATGGATCAAGGAGAACCTTTAAAGACGCTAGGACAGATGAAAAATGCCATTCACTTGTGAGGGCTTATAATATACAAGAAATAAATAGCATGACTCGCAAAACACAGAATACTGCAACTTGGTGGTATTTCCCCCCCGAGTGGACAGGACAGAATCAGCAGTTATTAATAACCAGTTCCTGTAGCCCAGATTTTTAGACCACATTGATGGTAAGTGAAGTAGGAGGCTTAGATACCATATCTGAGTAATCTTTCCAACCCCATGTTCTTAAAGACTGCAACTCCTGAAGAAGAAACATACGAGTTTGCAACAATTAACAGATCTCATAGATATCCCACATAACTGTCTGTTCCTTCAAAGACTGCTGAGGATGCAAGATCCACTCTATTAAAATCTCTAACGGTAGCCATACACTTGGAGGTCTATGTAAAAAAAAAAAAAAGTTTGCTGAATGAATGCGACATACAGCCAACAAAACTTGCAGTGTTCTGTGTAATCTTGTATGATTGTAAACACCGTCCAGTGGCCAATGCATTTTAATTCCTGATTGAGGTACTTTATTTAAAAACAAACAGCACATTATGGTCACTGGATGTTGCTTGCGATCATATGAGACAATTGCATTGCACTGAATATGACATTTCATTGGATCTGTGTGGATGTGCATCTCATTCGTTGACTGAACTTTTTATACATAGACCCCTAAGTGATTTGTGATCTAATTAGGTGCAAGTGATCGCAAACAAGCGATTGATCAATTCAAATTTTAAAAGGCATTGTTCAGAGTAAAGTCGATCACTAGCTTACTAAACTTACTGAATGGAAGGGCTTTGGTTTGAAATTGTAATTAAATTTGATCAGTTTAGCTGCACTGAATGATCATATCGACACGTTCGGTCATATAATTTTGCTACCAGATTATCGGTCATGGATCCTCAGATATATAACCCAACAATCTCTGAATTCCTGTCCCCCAATGAATGAGAAAAACAAAACAAAAAAACAATTATACTGGTTTTACCTGACAAAAGCACTAGAAAATGTTCATCTAGCTTTGTTTTTACCACACATATACCACACTGCTGTACAGCCAGAAGAGAACTACTAATTCTTAGTTCAGCTTCCTGGATCACTTCTCTTATCAGACAGGTGACAAAGCTGCATCAGATGCTACAATATGGAGGTTGAAGATGGAGGACTTATGCTTAAAGAGGCAACGCTGATCCAGGAAATACATGCGCCTGCCTGGATGTGCGGTGAAAAATCACAACATTAGCTGAAAAGAATAAGTATTCCATTGCCTCATTTGAGGAATGGTGCCTTCAAGTAAATGATAACCTTCTGAAGGAACAACAAATCTATATGTAATAGGGGCATCCCTAATAATTTAATTCAATTGTGGAAACCATGGATATCAGCCCCACGGATGGCCCCATCTTCATTGGCTCTTGTTCCCATGTAGGGTGGTAAAATGTAGCATGTGATAAGAAGTACGGTATCAGAAGGAAACTGGGGATGGAGGGCCATACCAGCGGGCAGAAAAGGTACAGGCATACCCCACTTTTAAGTACACAATGGGGTTTATTTTCTAAAGCTGGAAAGTGAAAAATCAGGCTCACTTCTGCATAGAAACCAATGAGCTTCTAACCCCAGCATGTTCAATTAATCTTTGGTAATAAAACCTGGAAGCTCATTGGTTTCTATGCAGAAGTGAGCCAGATTTTGCACTGTCCAGCTTTAGTAAATAAACCCCATTGTGTACTTAAAAGTGGGGTATGCCTGTAATGACATAAGCCACCAGCATAGGATTAGTCGCTTGATTTATTTACTTTTTAATTAACTTTTTTTGGGGGGGGGGGGGGGGGGGAGGTTTATTTATTGGGTTATTTGTGGGGTTTTGTTTTCATTTGATTATTTATTTGTTTTTGTATGTTTGTGGTTGTTATATGTAGATATTTATATGCTAGCTACGTTGTATAGATGATATATGCAAGCAAAAAACAAAGAACAATTTCAGAACTTGCTCTGGACTGACCTTAAGCAAGGTTTTAGAACTAAGGAAATGATGCATTAGTCTAATACTGAGATAAATACTATATTTTCCAATAAGAATGTATTCTGGTCTGTAGTGATGAAAATCTACAATAAAGAAATCTAATAAAAAAAAAAAATTAAAAAAAAATAATAATCCATTGCCAAGCACAACAGATTACAAAATGCATTTCAAATGTGTATTTATCAGAAATTCTGGTTTAAACTGCTTTTAGAGGGTGGCTGAACAATTTACTTGATTGCTTTACAATCCCTTCTGAAGAACCCATGCCCTATAAGCCCCTGTACACATGGTCGGAGATTTCGACAAACAAATCCGTCGGATTTTGTCCGTCGGATCTTGTCCGAAACTGTTGCATACACACGGTCGGACTAAGTTGTCGAAAAATCCGATCTTTCAGAACGTGATGACGTAATTTCGTTACGATGGGACTACGTTCAGGCTAGTAGCCAATAGCTTTGATGTAGGAATTTGATCTGAGCATGCGTGGCACTTTGTCTGATCAAAATTCTCTACACATGATCGGAGTATGTCCGATCGAACCAGTTGGTCGGAAAATATTTCCAACAAGTTGGAAAATTGGGTCCGACGAATATTCCGACGGAATCAGTCCGATGCATACCACACACAGTCGGATTATCCGACAACACGGTCCGATAGGACACATTCCGACGGATTCTCCGACCGTGTGTACAAGGCTTAAAAGAGTATGCCTGTGTGAATAGCAGACAATCCCACCACTACTTTTATCCTGGAAGATTATGTGCCCACAAAATATAACCTGCCTGGCAAACTTCCGTAACTTGAGGTCCCTGGGAATATTAAACACATCCCAATTATGCTAAAATTTGATAAATTATATATAGCTGAGTGGAACTGGAATAGTTTATTCAATACAAAAATGACAAATAGGGACTGCTGAACTAAAAGGTACTTAAAGCTAATGTTTACACAAAAATCAAGGTGACTCTGTATAATATATCGGCATATTCATTTGGTAAACGCAGCTAGTGTAAGCACATGAACTTAACTTGGTATATAAGCTCTTGAAATCCCCGTATGGCAGCACTGAGACAAGAAAATAGAGGTGCAGCCCTAGTGGCCAATCAAAGGTCTGACATGCAAATATGCTAACAGGAGGAAAGAGCTGAGAGACAATCTCATCAGTCTACTGCTGCTTCTTTACTGCCCAATCAGGAGGGTGAGGGTGAAAAGAGTAACTCATTGTATTTCCTTGACTAAGGTCATCCATCTGGCTGTGCGGTGTAATAGGGCTGGTAAATGGATAGAAAAACAAATCCTTTGGCAGGTCAAACTCCCCTATTTGTATTTCATTTATATACAGTGCTCTTCAAAGAGTAGTAATACCACTTGAAATTTTCCACGTCGTCATGTTACAATCAAAAAAGTAAATGTATTTTATTGGGATTTTATGTGATCGAACAACACAAAGTGGCACATTGTGAAGTGGAAGGTTACAGATATCTGAAAAGTGTGGCGTGCATTTGTATTCAGCCCCCTTTACTCTGATACCCCTAACTAAAATCTAGAGGAACCAATTGCCTTCAGAAGTCACCTAGTTAGTAAATAGAGTCCAACTGGGTGTAATTTAGTCTCAATATAAATACAGCTGTTCTGTGAATCCTTCAGAGGTTTGTTAGAGAACCGTAGTGAACAAACTGCATCATGAAGGCCAAGAACACACCAGACAGGTCAGGGATTAAGATGTGCAGAGGTTTAAAGCCGGGTTAGGTTATAGAAAAAATTACCCAAGCTTTGAACATCTTAAGGAGCACCGTTCAATCCATCAGTCAAAAATGTATGGCACAACTGCAAAACTATCAAGACATGGCCACCTAAACTGACAGGCCAGGCAAGGAGAGCATTGAATCAGAGAAGCAGCCAAGTAGCCCGTGGTAACTCTGGAGGAGCTGCAGAGATCCACAGCTCAGATGGGAGAATCTGTCCACAGGACAACTATTAGTCGTGCTCTCCACAAATCTGGCCCTTATGGAATAGTGGCAATAAGAAAGCCATTGCTGAAAGAAGTCGCATTTGCAGTTTGCAATGTGGGGGACACAGCAAACACGTGGAAGAAGGTGCTCTGGTCAGATGAGATCAAAATGGAACTTTTTGGCCTAAATGCAAAATGCTATGTGTGGTGGAAAACTCTACACATCACCCTAAACACACATCCCCACCGTGAAACATGGTGGTGGCAGCATCATGTTGTAGGGATGCTTTTCTTTAGGGAGGACAGGGAAGCTGCTCAGGGTTGATGGGAAGATGGATGGAGCCAAATACAGGGCAATCTTAGAAGAAAACCTGTTAGAGTGTCTGCAAAAGACTTGAGACTGGGGTGGAGGTTCACCTTCCAGCAGGACAGCGACCCTAAACATACAGCTAGAACTACAATGGAATGGTTTATATCAAGGCATATTCATGTGTTAGAATGGCCCAGTCAAAGTCCAGACCTAAATCCAATTGAGAATCTGCTGCAAGACTTGAAAAATGCTGTTCAGACGCTCTCCATTCAATCTGACAGAGCTATTTGGCAAAGAAGAATGGGCAAAAATGTCACTCTAGATGTGCAAAGCTGGTAGAGACATCCCAAAAAGACTTGCAGCTGTAATTGCAGCGAAAGGTGGTTCTACAAAGTATTGAATCAGGGTGGCTGAATACAAAACACACGCCACACTTTTCACATATTTGTAAAAAATAAATAAATAATTGAAAACCATTTATCATGTTCCTTCCACTTCACAATTATGTGTCACTTTGTGTTGGTTCATCACATAAAATACATTTACATTGTTGGTTGTAACATGACAAAATGTGGAAAAATGTCAAGGGGTAGGAATACTTTTTCAAAGCACTGTATTTCGTCGGGTTTCAACTTCAACGTATGTGTAAACTTTGTTTGTGAGAGATTTTATTTTACCAATTATGATTCAGTAAACGGTCATGCATTAAAGTATTACTAAAGCCAGGATCCTGCATTCACTATATCTGGTCTCCCACAATACATGGAAATGCATTTTTAGTAAATATGAACTGCTAAATACCTTTTCTCATCAGCAGAATATAGCAGTCTTATGACTTCTATCAGTACCTGGTTAGAGCTTGTAGGAGGGGTTTCCGTTCTCTGACTATCCAATGAGGCTACGGGACCCCTGACCATCTATATGGACAGTGCTGATTGGCACAGGGCCAATCACATATACCCTCCCAAGAAAAAAAAAACCCCTCTAGCAATACACACCAAACTGAGCATGTGCAGTTCCCCCAAGGCTCTGTAAAATCAGGAGAGGGATTGGGGACTGTGGAAGAAGAGGAGGATCAGAGAAGACTGGATCAAACAGCTTCTTTCACAATGTAGAGGATTAACCTCTTAGGTTTCACAGGGAGTATAATAAGCATGCTTTAACTGCATATACACACTGATTTTACTGTTGTGGGTTTAGTAACATTAAAAAAAAAGATTTTTTGTGATTTTGGAATTCTTTAACATGAAATTAATAAACAAAAAAAAAAAAACACAGGCATCTAAAATATACAAGTCAAAAAGTCAAAATGACCTTTCAAGCATTTAGCAAACCAAAACTATAATGAAGACGGGGCCAACAAAATAAAAATAAAAATAAAAAAGACACAAAACTTTGGATAGAAACACTTACACATTTTCACAAACTCGTGGTGAAATCACCATTTCCCTGCGCTGCTGTGGTAGAACTACTCTCCTGTAAACAAATAAAGCTGCACTGATCTATAAACCCACTCATCGCCACTAATCCACTTCTCCTATCTCTACGGGGTTATAGCTGGTGCAAAAGCGGCAATACTGCTTCAGAATTCCAGAAGTCTTGTACAGACTTTCAATCTGACTTTAGGTAGAGGAGGATTACAGTATGTACAAGACTTGTGTCTAAATTCTTAAAGATGACAACTTTACCTAGAAAAGCATCCACAAGACAGCTGACCCCCCGCATGGCCCGGAAGAAGATTTGAGGCAGCTGTTTTAGACAGGAGTAATGGTTCAGCTCCTGAGGCATTCCGCTGACATTCAGGAACTGCTCCTGAAATTTGGGAGTTGTACCAATAATGCTTGGGTTGCTCAAATCCACAGGGTTACTGGAAAAGAAACAAGATTGAAAATTATGAGGAATAAATCACATCTGTTAGGCTTAGATGCTTGCTATGGCAGTACTCGTACAGGCTTGCGCCCAAGAAGGATTCGGGTATTGGGATGGGGGAAGCTGATAATGGAAATTTTTTTTTTACCTTAAATCGGAGTTCCATCCAAAAACGGAACTTCCGCTTCAAGTGAAGGTGACCCCCTGCAACGCCTTTGGCATGTCATTTTTTGGGGGGGGGGGGGGGGGCGCGGATACCCTCTTTTTAGGGGCATCCAGCTCCCACTTTCTCCAGGGGCTGGAAGGAAGTTCACCTCTCCCCTGTCCCTCTGTGCAATCTTCTGGGACTTATCACAGGTCACAGAATATTGCCCAGCCAATCATAGCACCCACCTCGGCTCACGCATTCACAGTGGAGCCACAGCCTGGTGCCCAGTCACAATGCCAGCGCAGAGGAGGGGAGAGCTTCGTTCACTCGCATCACTGGACCGCGGGACAGGTGAGAGCTACACTTTGCTCTACGCTCTGCCCAATCCTCGCTCACTGGAGAGCTGAGCTGTGGAGGGGGCAAAGCGGCTGGCTCAGGCTCTCAGCGGCTCGTCGAGAGCCTGAGCCGAGAGTTGGTCCTGGGACCTGACAGATCCCGGCTGCCATTATCTTGACAACGCGGACCCTGGACTAACTTCTGTGACATCAGCAGAGAGGGGACTTCAGGCCACCCTCTGCTGAAAATGGGTCAGAGGAGTGCAAAACGAACAGCACTCCTGTGATCCATAGGAGAAGTACAGCCAAACAAGCTTTGGCTGGGCTTCTTTTGGGATATTTGTTTTTTCGGATACAAAAAAAAAAAAAAAACAAACACGAAGAAGAGATGGAGAAGTGATTTTGAGAAGTTATGCATATCAAAGGAATCAAAATGACCCAAAAGACATCAAAGTGGATTACAGATAAGATATGAAATGTGTAATTTCAGACCAAAAAGGTCTGCCTTTAGAGCAGTCCTAAGCCATATGGAATAAAATACCTAGGAGTGTTTGGCATTTAAAACAGTTAGGGCTAGTTCACACCAGATGCAATTCCGTGCGTTTTTTTTTCTGCACTAAAAATGCATGCAGTGTTTTCCATGTATTCCAATGGCTCTAATTCACACCAGTGCAGTCAGTTCTAGTCAGTTTCCGGTGCAGAAACTGACTGCACTGGTGTGAACTAGAGCCATTGGAATACATGGAAAACACTGTGCGTGCATTTTTAGTGCAGAAAAAAGAAAAGCAAACTGAACTGCATCTGGTGTGAACTTGCCCTTACTTTAGGTGTATCCCTTATACAATCTATTATATCCCTTATACAATACATCTTTAGAGGATATAAGAGCAAGAATGTGTCGGCCCAATTTTTATTTCCACATCTCTTCCTGGACAGAAGATAAGTCATCTTGCCACTGAGCTTTAATGGTGGCTAGTCTCTTGGTTTTGGCATGCAACAGAGTGGAGTGATGGGTAGAGATCCAATTCCTATGGTCTGCAATAAATAGTGCCCCTAGCTTATGGTTGGGTAGTACAATATTTTGTAGACCCAGCTGTGTTGCAGTGGCATGTCCATGGACATTATGGAAAAAGTAGGCTTTAGGTTCCCTGAATTCTTTTTGAATGTCAGTAAAAAATTTGCTACCCTTCAGTACTTACCTGAGCATATGAAGAAACCGAAACCAGGTTTGTGTTACACATTCATTATCCATCTCAGAAGGAATCAAACTGGCATCATCCTCAGGAACTTTAAAAGGAGGAAATGAAGGCCCGTAGGTGAATCGCAGCAACCTGGAAAAAAAATGAACATTTTTAAGAGTCATACGTACCTAGGTGGATGCAGCAACAATCTGATGCTCACTAAGAGGCTGAGCCAGATGCCGGTCCAGGTATGTGGGTGGATCCCAACTCCATTGTCGCAATATTTCCCAGCCTGGATCGGCTCTATGACATCAGCAAACAGTGGACTTCAGCCTGCTGTCTGCTGAAAACGGGTCACAGCAGTGCAGTTCATTCTTTGCCTGTACTCCTTTAAAGCGGATCTTCATTCCAAAGTAATATATGATGTTGCCCTGCCTCCTCCCCTCCTTCTCTTACAATCAGACATATATATTTTTTTCCATTACTGCCATTTTTTTTACTTCCACATTTCTTGCCTGGGCAAGAATTAAAGTGGTTCTATAGCCTAAACATATTTTTTACCTTAATGCATTCCTTGCATTAGGATAAAAAAAAATTGTAGGCATTGATTTTGGCCCCTCACACCCCCCCCCCCCCCCCATCAAGTCTACAGCTCTTCTCTCCCCTCACTTCTGTGTCTCACTGGCTTTGCTGGGGCACTGGGAGCCATTGGCTCCCGCTGCTGTCAATTAAAGCCAGTGACGAAGGAGAGAGGGGTGGGGCCGAGCTGCTGGCCCCTGCTCTCTATCCAGTGCCTCCATTTTAAGTCTCTTCCCATGGGGGCAGTAATGTGTGCTCACTCTCAAGCCCCACTGCTGCATCCATTGTCAGACAGCAGGGCTCAGGAGCCAGCACACCCTACTGCCCCCATGGGAAGAGACTTACCATGGAGGCACTGGATAGAGAGGAGGGGCCAGCATCTCCGGTGGGAGACCCGAGAAGAGGCGGCTCGGGGACGCTCTGTACAACGCCACTGAATAGAGCAGATGCAAAAATAGAGATGTTTGTAAACTAAAAAAAAATCCTTTACAGTCACCAAGTTATTTTTCCCCCCACCCGCATCTACACACGTTTTTGGGGATCTGTGTTCCCTTCTTCAGTGCTGTATGACGAACATAGCTGTTTAGGCAAAGAATGACAGAAATTTTATAAATAAAACAATGCTGAATAAAATCCAAAAAGGATGAAACCCTCAAAAGTATAAAAAAATAAAATAAATAAGAGAATGAAAGGGGTACACAAAGTGTTATTCATGAGTTTGTGGTGAAATAGTATGGGCAAAACTTCTGCTTTAAAAAGTAAAGAGTAAACCGTCACAAAATCTCTGGTAACCTACAGCACAAAGGCACCTTTGTTTAAGCCTTTCCCTTACACACTTCCATAAGTGCAATCTAGTACTTTTTATAGGGATTTTTGGTTCCCCACCCAATATTCCACGTAGAGTGGAGAAGGGTTCGATTTCTTTTTTGTCAGGTTTTTACTAGTGTTCCTGCTTGGGAGCAGTCCCCATGCTGTCTGTTGTGATAGTAGGACACGGTTATATACTTCCTCCCTCTTCTGGAATGGCTACTCCAACTAATCTTGCCGCCAACTCATAATGAACTCTCCGCAGAGAACAGGATGTTTACCTAACAATTATGCCCTGGTGGTCACCAGTAAAGAAAGTTAGGGAAAAAAAAAAAAAAAAGAATCTAACCAAATGGGTCACAGACTGCAATAAAAAGCTGAAGGATGGCGAGGTAGGGTGCTGGAACCTTAGCTTAGATTAGATCACTGCTCCCTAGAGTACAAGGGCCATAGGCTGGGCCCTTGGGGCACTATGGGAGATTGTAGTAGATTAACTATAACTGTATAAAAAGTTATTGAGTCCTATATGCACTGTGAGGTTGATTTACTAAAACTGGAGCATGCACAATCTAGTGCAGCTATTCATGGTATCCAATCAGCTGCCAACTTGAGCTTGTTCAGTTCGGCCCGTTCACATCTAGCAATTTGGGATCACGGGCAGAATCGCTGCAATTCTTTCCACTACTCCAAATGGCACGGCAATGCAGGAAAAAAATGCAGCATGTTTGTACACCATTCATTTTAAAGTGGAGCTCCACCCACATTTGGCACATTATGGTGGGGGGGTTGACAGGTACCCACTCCCACTTCCATCTTAGTTCGCCATGGAGTTTGCCGCCCCCCACCCCCCTACTTTTCTCGCAGAGCACATGCGCAGTAGGAAACCGTCTGTATAGCCCCAAGGCTTCACTGCTGGCTGCCCTTAGTCAAGATGGCAGCAGCAGCGAAAAAAAAAAAAACGGCTCGGAGAAGACACCGCTAGATTCCTGCACAGGTAAGTGCCCTAATATAAAAAAAAAAATCAGCAGCTGACTTAATTTCTTCTGAAAAAGCCTGGAGCTCCTCTTTAAAAAGCACCAGAACACGGTGCAGTTTTGCCACACAAAACGAATGGCACACAAAAACATGCGTGTAGTGTTTTGCCAGCACTGCAGTGCGATTTGGTATTGCAGGCAGAATCTCGACGATTTTGTCTGCAATCCCAAATTGCTTTTTTTTAATACGATTATTTTACATTAATATTTTTGGACATACTATAACTGCTAAGCAGATACCATATTTACAATCCTAATTTAGTCCGATCTGTTCTAGTATAGCCATGATAAGAGGTCTATAGAATCTTCAAAACACATTGGGGTTCATTTACTAAAACTTGAGTGCAAAATCTGGTGCAGTTGTGGATGGCAGCCAATCATCCTCTAACTTCAGCTTGTTCAGTGCAGAGCTGCAGCAGATTGTGCACTCTTTTTTACTAAAGCCAAAACACTGGCTGTCCTGAATAAAGTTTGGGACCTATAAACCTTTTCTGGACTGTAAAACTAGTGTGGTGCCTACAATCTAGCAATAAAAACACAAAAGAGGAACTAACCCATAAGAAACTTTGGCTGAAGTTTAACCATTTAATATTCTTTCAAATGCACACCACACTGCTGAAAACCAAATTTTACCTAGATGTCAATGCACAAATTGCTTTACTCCACTGCTCGACCACGGCAGGGTGGTGTCGCCAATTAGCCACCATTTCTTTGGCAGTCTTCCAGTAGGGTGGTGTTGGGAAGCAGCGTGTACATGCCAGGAACCAGACTTCAAACAGAACCCCGATTAATTTGTCAGCCAAGTTCTCTGCTATGCCACCTAAGGGAAAAGAAAAAACAAGGAATTTGCAACGGTATAATATACAGTAAATGGCAAAACATGTTATGTGACTAAAATGGCTAAAAAACCCAACAACAGTCTTGTTACTTTATAAACTTAGCCAACATCATTTTAACATCACTTCCTGCAACCATTACCTAATGCACACAGCCCTATGAGCTTACTGGGACAATAGAGGGTATCAAAGATGGGAGTCAGCATAAATGCTTATAAAGAATGATGAACAAGTGTTTGCAAAACCCTGGTGACTCCATTAGTAAAAAAGGACCTACAGGGGTTGGACTAAAGTATTACAATACTAATTGTTAACTGCTTAAAGACCACCTACCGCAGATACACTGCGTATGGGCGGCTCTATAGGACGAAACAACGTTCCTGTACGTCTTTTCATGCAATAGACAGAGGGGGAACCAATCAGCAGGGATCCTTCCCCATAGAGGCAGAACGGTGATCTGCCTATATAAAACAAGGGAGATTGTCGTTCTGACAGGGGAGAACACCGTGATCTTGTGTTCCCGCTTAGATCCCAGTCAGTCCATCCCCCACACAGTAAGCAAGCACCAACTAGGGACACGCTTTACCCCTTGATTGCCCCTGGTGTTAACCCCTTCCCTGCCAGTGTCATTAGTACAGGAACACTGCATATTTTTAGCACTGATCACTGTAATAATGTCACTGGTTCCCCCCCCAAAAAAAATTACAAAAAAAAAAAAAAAAAAAGTGTCAAAAGTGTCAGTTAGGTGTCCGATTTGTCTGTCACAATACCCCAAGAAAAAAAAATAAAAAAAAAATAAAAAAAATAAATAAATCACGGATCGCCACCATTACTAGTAAAAAATAAAAATAAAAATAAAAATGCCATAAAAATATCCCATAGTTTGTAGATGCTATAACTTTTGCGCAAACCAATATATGCTTATTGGGATTTTTTTTTAACCAAAAGTATGTAGCAGAATACATATTGGGCTAAATTGATGAAGAAATTCAAATTTAAAAAAATAAATAAAATTATTGGATATGTATTATAGCAAACAGTAAAAAAAAATGTTTTTTTCCCTCTAAATTGTTGCTTTTTTTGGTTTCTAGCGCAAAAAACAAAAACAAAAAACACAGAGGTGATCAAATACCACCAAAAGAAAGCTCTATATGGGGGGGGGGGAAGGACATCAATTTTATTTGGGTACAGCATTGCACAACTGCACAATTGTCAGTTAACATAATGCCGTGCTGCAAAAAATAATGGCCTGGTCATGAAGGGGGTAAAACCTCTGGGAGCTAAAATGGTTAAAGAACAAAATTTGTTACCCAATATGGTGTTGGACCGCCTCTGTACATGGTTGCATTCATCTTTCCCTCGATCCAGACTAGTCTCCTAGTTCCTACTGCTGAAAACATTTCCCCACAGCATGATGCTGCCATCACCATGCTTCACTGTAGGGATGGTAGTGACCATGACAAGCTTGCCATTCAGGCCAAGGAGTTCAATCTCTATTTAATCAGACCAGAGAATTTTGTTTCTCATGGTCCGAAAGTTCTTCAGGTACCCTTTGGCAAACTTCAAGCGGGCTGTCATGTGCCTTTTACTGAGAAGTGGCTTCAGTCTGGCCACTCTACCATACAGGCCTGATTGGTGGAGTGCTGCAGAGATGGTTGTTCTTCTGGAAGGTTCTCTCTCCACAGAGGAACGCTGGAGCTCTGTCAGTGATAATTGGGTTCTTGGTCACCTCCCTGACTAAGGCCCTTCTCCCCCAATTGTTCAGTTTGGCCGGGCGGGCCGCTCTAGGCAGAGTCCTGGTGGTTGCAAACTTCTCCCATTTACGGACGATAGAGGCCACTGTGCTCATTGGGACCTTTAATGCTGCAGACATTTTTTGCTACCCTTCCCCAGATCTGTGTCTCGATACAATCCTGTGTCTGAGGTCTACAGACAATCCCTTGGACTTCATGGCTTGGTTTGTGCTCTGACATGAACTGTTAACTGTGGGACCTCATATAGACAGGTGTTTGCCTTTCCAAAGCATGTCAAATCAACTGAATTTATCACAGGGGGACTCCAATCAAGTTGTAGAAACATCTCAAGGATGATCAGAGGAAACAGGATGCACCTGAGCTCAATTTTGAGTGTCATGGCAAAGGCTGTGAATACTTATGTACATGTGATTTTTTTTTCATTTAGTTCTAATAAATTTGCAACTATTTCAAACAAACTTCTTTCATGTTGTCATAAGGGGTATTGTTTGTAGAATTTTGAGGAAAATAATGAACTTAATCCAATCTGTAGCTTGTAGCTGGTCAATCCTGTCAAGTACAAATAGCCCTGACCACTGCTTTGTGGAAAAACAAACACGGCATTTGCAGTTGAAATCCTACAACTGGGAGCTGCGTGTCTAGAAGGGAAAGCATGCGAGACACAAATGGCTCAGCCATTGAATGTAGAGGAAGTTTTGTGTTTACTTTATAAGGTCTGTGCATCACACAGTACTTCTTTTGAGTGCCAGACAGGAGACTTTACATGCATTTTAAAGCAAAGTTCCAACAAAAAACAAACAAAAAAACAAACAAAAAAAAAGTAATAAAAATGAAGTCAGCTGCTGACTTTAAATAATAGGACACTTACCTGTTCCAGGGTCCAGCGATGCGGGGGAATGAAGCCCCGCTCCAGCCCTCTCTGCGGCGCGGTATTGTCACTGTTGGCGCCCCCAGCTGTGGCTTCACAGCCGGGCATGCACTGGGCATGCGCGAGCCGTGCAGCACCTGGAAAACATCTGGGACCTGTGACGTATCCCAGATGATTGCCAAGAGGGAGGGGGAGGAGAGTTAATACATGTTAGCAAGTTTTAGAACAGGCTCCTACTGTGTCAACTTGCTGTGCCAATCTCTGGTGTATACAGTAAAATTAGCATGGTCAATTGAACTCTATCCACCATGGGAGTCATCAAAAGAATATTGTTCACCAATATAGTAGGCTTTAGGTTTATAGTTACTGTTATACACTCTGAAAACCAGAAAGACCTATCTACACCCACTAACCTGTGACCGTTGGAGCAGCCAGCAGTGTGTCATTTATCTGCAGAAGAAATAGTAGCAGAACTTCCCAAGTCTCACGTGCTATGTTGGTAGAATCCTTTGCCAGCTTCTGAACAGCACGCAACACCTGATGACAAAGGCGAATTTGGTTTGCTATCAGCTCCGGTCTGCAAATAAAACAGTAAAGCAGCCATTAATATGTGTGTGGTGATAATCGGGCCGTTTTCAGTCCATTACCCATAACATTTGAAAACTAGGGCCTTCAAGATTTGGTATTTCTTAATGTGAAACATTCATTTTCAATTATAAGGAAAACCATATTAGTTTTGGGTCAATTTTTTTAGTTTTTTCACATTGAATATTCAACCTTTGTTTTATAAATAAACATCTAAATACATACATGACAAAGGATTCCAAAAGAACTATTGACTAGCCAAAGGGATCAAGCTTTACAGCGCTTCTACTGTCCAGATGAAATCTCAGACTCAAACAGGTAATCATGTTAACTAGAAGTCTAAAACTCCACTTGTCAGCGTTTCTCAACCAGTGTGTGTATTTTGACCTTTAACCCTGTATGATAAGAACTGCTTTTTTCTTTTTAGGGATCATTTACAGTAGCGGAAAAAAAACACCACTCCTCTGAAAAGCAATCTGTGGTTTGATTGCTTTTCTGAGGCATTTGATAGGCAGTGAAGAGCCAATGTCACCTCCACAACACCTGTTTTAACCCTCTAAAAGCATTATTACTGCGCTGCAGCCACGTACAATGCACAAGGTTACAGGGCAGTTTCAGAGCGGCCTCATTCACCTGGGGATATACCTCCTGCCACAGCATGTGTAGGACCCTGGCTGCTGCCTTTGCAGCTAAAAGGGAACATTATTCTTCGCCCGTAAGGCTGTAGCACTTAAGTGGATCCACCTCTCCCTCCACATAAGTGGCTACAAATGGTTAATCAAGTGTTACCTTATGAAAAACTCACCTTTGAACATAGAAGTTGGCCAAATAATTATATTAAGATATGGGATGCATGGTGTTCCTCTACTCTTACCAGAACGAACACCTGAGAGAATCGCCAATGGTATTAGGTAATGGTGCCATGGAAAGGTGTGAGTGAGGACCGTTATGATGTAGAATGCTGCAGATTTGTTACATCATTATGTACCTCATTGTTTTCTATGGTCATGTTGAGCATTTTGACTATTGAGCCAAAGTTTTATATCTTTTTCAATAAAAATAGTTATTTTTTTTTGTTTTGTTTTTTAAACACAACCCACACACAACATGGCTAAATTGTGTGGTTTTACTATCCCCCAACCTAATCGAGAATGAGTCCTTGGTTCACATCTGTGCAGCTACATGCCGAGCGTAGGGCAACCCATTCATTTCAAAGGCTGCTTTACCTGCAGAGAACGAAGTCTCCAACCCTTTCTAAAATCACACCACATGAAAAATGCATTGTGTTTGGGCAATATGTGGGGATACCATTATGAATTAATGATACCTCTGCAGGTCTTCTAAAGAGGAGAGCATTTGCATGTTGCAAACACACACAATTTTGTGTGCGTTCCCAACATGCAGTGATGCGAACCAAACCAAAATACTTTTCAGGAGCGCCCTGACTGGAAAAAAGGTTGAGAAACACTGGGCTGCATAATTTGCAAGACTTTCAACTTATCCGATTATTAAAAAAAAAAAGTGAAAATCTTATGTTTGCAATAAAAGAATTTAATAGAAGGTAGCAAAATAAAAATGGATTGAATGTACCCATCTTCCCACATAAGACAGGAAAAGGCCATCTATTTAAAAAAAGCTGAACTCATTCTTAAAACAAACTTTCCTCTTTAAAATGGTTTATTTTAAGACCAATAATGTACATGGTATGCATGGATGAAGCGCCAGGAGCTATGCACAGTAATCCTTTTCTAAACTGTTATTGCTTTACCAGACTGTTCTTGGATGGCTTTAGTTTTCCACTCATTGACACATTTGTCACCAGATGTACAGACATGTAAAACTAAGAACAGAGAACTTTTTTGGTTCCTGTCTGCATCTCCTCTACAGACGCGGGAGATACAGAAACCCCAGATTTTTTTAAAGAAAAAAAAAAAAGGGGTCATGCGCACTTTTTTCATCCTTTGTGGTGAATTGGCAGCCCATACACATTGGACAGGCCATCCAAATGCAATGAACAATAAAAAGAGAAGTGCAGGGTAAAAAAAAAAAAAAAAAAAAAGAAGGACTTATGCCGGCCATACACGGTTCGAATTTCGAAAGAATTTTCTTTCACAAATCGTATCTAAGAATTTTTTTATGAATTTCGCACCATTAGTGGGCTGCAGCAACAGCCGATTTTCGTGCGGAAATAAAATTTGAGGAATCGGACATGTTGGAAATTTTTAGAAAAACTAATGATTTTCTAATCAATGATGGGAGAATCGTAAGAAAATGTACGGAGATGAAAGAAAATTTACAGAGAGAAAAGAAGATTCCTAGCCAAGAAAATTCTTGTCTGTAGCAACATGAGGTGAAATTGAAGGCTTGGTCGGCTGAATTTCGAAAATCAATGGTGGCATCATCGGATCACAAAAAAACACGAATTTTTTGATTTTGAAAAGAAAATTCGTTCGAAATTCGACCGTGTATGGCCTGCATTACTTAGACTTACCGGTGACGGTATTTCTAAGAGCCTTTCAGGACAACCCTGAAGAGAGCGCAGCTCTGCCCATTTTAACAGGAAACACTTGCAGACCTTTAAATCCCTCCTCTTCCACCATGGTTTTAGTTATTGTGGCCTCTGGCATACTGGAAAATAAAGCACAGAAAAACCACAAAAAAAACATGATAGATACTTATTCTAAGCTAGAAAAAAGGGAGGGAAACTAGCGGTTGTCCTGAAAGGCTCTTAGCAATACCGTCACCGGTAAGTCTAAGTCTTTCTCAAATCGCCTTTCAGGATAACCCTGGAGAGGATAACCGAGAAGCTTACCCTAGGGTGGGACTACTGTCTGTAGTACCTTCCTGCCGAAGGCCTGATCCGCAGCTGACAATAAGTCCACCCTGTAGTGTTGGAGAAAGGTCGAATAGCTTGACCATGTGGCCGACTTACAAATCTGATTAGGCGTAGCACCAGCCCTCTCGGCCCATGATACTGCCATTGCTCTTGTGGAATGAGCCATGATCCCTGCAGAAGGTATTACTCCTTTAGCTCCGTAGGCCTCTGTAATTGCCACCTACACAGAGTGCTTTTAGAGGCTTTTTCACCCTTACGAGGGCCTGAAAAGATTATGAACAGGGCATTTGACTTTCTGACTTCTTTGGTGACTGACAAGAATTGAAGAAGGCACCTCCTTACATACAAGGTATGGAAAGCTTCCTCACCTGCATTAGCAGGAGCTGAGGAGAACGTAGGCAAGGCTATTTGTTGAGAATGGTGAAAATTTGAGGAGACTTTGGGAAGGAACGCTGGGTCTGTTTGAAGGACTACCCGGTCTGGAAAGATTTTCAGAAAAGGCTCCGCGATTGCCAAGGCCTGAAGTTCATTGAGATTCTAAAGATTGTCTTTAGAACTAAATTTTTCAAACAAGCATCTTGTAAGGCTCAAACGGAACCCCCGTGAGACCCTGCAAAACGATAGATAAATCCCAACTGGGAAAACTTTTGATAGATACTGGCCTATTTCGTGCCAATGCCCTAAAAAATCTTGAAATTAGAATTTCTCTAGATAGAGTCTTTTCAAAATAAACTGAAAGAGCTGGAGTTTTTGAGGTGCTGGCTTGCCAGAGCTTTCTCCATTCCATCATGAAGAAAATTCGAGGACCCAAATGACACTCTTCACCTGGAAGTCCTTGGAGGTATAATAGGAATTAAACTTCTTCCACATGTTCTGGTATATGGCCCTAGTCCCCTCTTTCCTGCTTGAGTGTAGGTTTTTTTACCAACTTGTCAGATAAACCTTTAGCTTTTAGAAGATCTTCCACAGAAGCCAAGCAGATAGGTGTAGACGGTCTGCCTCTGGATGAACCACTGATCCTTGTATTAGAAGGTCCTCCCTGAATGGTAGTTTCAATGGAGGCTCTGTGGCCAGGTTTAGTAGCGTTGCAAACCAAGGCCTTTTTGGCCACAACGGCGTGATTAGGATCAAACTGGTCTCCTCCTCCCTGAACTTTCTTAAGACCATCGGGAATAGAGGGAAGGGGGGGGGGAGGTATAACAGAGGTGGTAATGCCATGGATGCGCTAGAGCAGTGATGGCGAACCTTAGCACCCCAGATGTTTTGGAACTACATTTCCCATGATGCTCAAATACAATGTAGAGTGCATGAGCATCATGGGAAATGTAGTTCCAAAACATCTGGGGTGCCAAGGTTCGCCATCACTGCGCTAGAGCATCTATGCCTAAGGCCTGGTCTTCTCGGTGAAGAGAAAAGAACCTGCGGACCTTGGTGTTCTGCTGACTGGCGAATAGGTCTACGCTAACAGCTTTTGGGAGCCCTTCAGGTAAATTGCCGATAAGGAGGATACATTCTGTTCTGCCCAACAGAAAAGCGGATTGGCTAAATCCAGGAGATCCCAGCTCCTGGTTCCCCCTTGCTTTAGGACTTATGCCACCGCAGTCATATTGTCCGAGAGGATCTGGACATGACATCCCTTCACCAGATGGTGAAAGGTTAGAAGGGCTAGGAAAATGGCCTTGAGCTCTCCCAAGTTTGACACTCTCCGGGACTCCGCCTTAGACCAAGTCCCCTGGGCCGTTAGTCCATCCAGATGGGCTCCCCAACTGCAGGCGCTTGTGTCCGTTGTTAGACGTTTGTCTACTGGAAACATCCAAGGGGGGCCTCTCATTAGATTGGCTGAATCCCTCCACCACCACAGAGCTCGTCTCACCTATGAGGTAAGCATGATCTTTTTCTCCAACGAAACCTGGTGAGACCAAGCTTGTAGGATACACAACTGAAGTGGCCTGGAGTGGAACCTGGCCCACTGTATCGCTGGGATCGAGGCCGTGAGAAGCCCTAACACTGCCATGGCTGAGCAGACTGAAACCGCATAATTCGTTTGAATCTGTTTTACCGCCATCTGGACTTTTTCCAACTTTTCCTGCGGTAAGAAGACCTTCTGCAGGACAGAATTGATTATATAGCCCAGAAAGGTCACCTCCTGACTTGGTTCTAGGTTCGACTTGTCCAAGTTGAGGAGCCAACCTAAATCTCTGAGGTGTACCTGAGCTACTTGCAGGTTTGTTGACAGCTGCTTCCTGGAGTCTGCAAAAAACAAAAGGTCGTCTAAATACGGAATCACAAGAATCCCTCTCAACCTTAGATGCTCCAGAGCTTCCGCCATGATCATCCATAAAGATCCTGGGGGACGACGAGAGCCTGAAAGGCAGGGCCCTGAACTGAAGGTGCCAGATAGACGTCCCCAGGTTGACTGCCAACCGAAGGAAACGTTGGGAGGCAAGGGCAGACGGGACATGTAGATAGGCATCCCTCAGGTCTAGGGATTCCATGAAGCAGTTTGGGGTTAGCAACTTTGTTATAAAATGGATTGTGTCCATGCGAGAGTGTTTGTAGCGGACTGACCTGTTCAAGACCTTTAGATTCAGAATCAACTAATACTTTCCTGAGGGTTTTTTCACCAGGAAGATGTGGGAGTAAAAACCTTGCCCTTCCTGATGTCTCGGGACCTGGACAACCTCCTGCTGGATCAGATCCTGTAACAGGTTCGTCATTGCAGAGGCTTTGTCTGGGTCTTTCGGAAGGGCCGTCACATAAAACCTGTTTGGAGGGGTCTCCAGGAACTCCAAACTGTAACCCTGGGTAATAATGTTCCTCACAAACTGGCTCGAAGATGTTTTGTTCCACTGCAGGAGTAAAGCAGACAACCTCACTCCTACTGGAACTGGACTGTCATTTGCTTTTTGGAGGTGGCTCGGAGGGGGATCTAAAAAGAACCCCTCCTCTACCCTTACCCTTTTGGGGGCCCCAACAGCTTTTACTGTCCTCCCTACCCTTTCGGGGCTGCTGAACAGCATGAAAATTTTTCCTAGCTGCCCGCTTCTTTTTGGCAGAGAAAATCTTCTTTTTGTCCGCTGTTCTATCTAGAATGGTTTCTAGGTCTGGACCGAAAAAAAGATCCCCCGAGAAGGGTAAGCCGCAAATCTTGGAGGCTGTATCGCCTGACCAAGTTTTAAGCCAGACCGCCCATCTAGCGGAATTTACTAGGGCCGGAGATCTGGATGCCATCTTGATAGACTCGGCTGAAGCATTGGCCATGTACTTTACAGCCTTCAAGATCAACGGAAAAGACTCTAGAAGATCCTTCCAGGATGTTCCTTCCTCAACGTGACTTTTTAGTTTCTCCACCCAGCATTCAATATTTGTTAGCACCACTGTGGACGCCATAGCTGGTTTGAGGCTAGCTGACGTGGAATCCCATGCCTTTTTCAAGAGGGATTCCGCCCTTTTGTTCATTGCATCCTTGAGAACCCCCACGTCCTCAAAGGCTAAATCTGTACAGCGTGCCACCTGCGAAAAAGCGGCATCAACCCGTGGCTTTTTGTTCCAAACTTCTGAATCATTATCGTCAAAAGGAAACTGCCTTTTCAAGGTTTTGGAAAGGAAAGGAGCCCTTTCCGGATCCTTCCACTCCCTTTTGACTGTATCAGACAGTACCCTATGGACTGGAAACACCCTAGACTTGGTGTCGTCCAAGCCCTGGTAGATCTTGTCATGAATTGACAACTGGACCTTCTCTTCTTGGATATCCAATGTTGTGTAAATTGTTTTCAGAAGATCATCCACTTACTCGGAGGACACTTTATACTTGGAACTATGGCTGTCATCCTCTTCTTCCACCTCATCCTCTGAATCCCTGGGGGAAGGAAGAGTGCTTGTCCCCCGAGTCTAAATCCTCCCCATATTTGAAGGTAGATGCCCTGGGACTCAGTGGTGGTTGCTGACTACTGCCTGGACCTGATGGATTCTGGACCAGCAGTGTCTTAATGGAGCTCAGGAAACTTGCAAGCTTCCAGTAGGGGAAAACAGGTCCTTGTACTGTTGGGAGGATTCCTCCTCAACCAAATCCTTGATACTTGATCTGCATAAGGTTTTTTGCCAAGATTTCCGCAGTGGATTCTTCCTTCTGGCTTGACGGGTTTGAACTTTCGGTTTCCCCGAGACAATTTCCTAGAAGACAGATGGACAAAGTCGTACTACCACTGTAACAACCAAATAACGCCATCCATGGTGCTCCCCAATCACCAGCACATAGAAGAAAAAAAACAGCCCTCAAAGCCACCAGTGCAACCACCAATAGACTACAGATTCAAGAAATTGCCTTAGAGAACTGTAGTGGCAGGCTCCCCAAAAGGAGGCAACACAACACAAAAAACATACAGCCCATAAGGAAAAGAATAAAGAGCACCGCTGTGCCCCTCTTACCTGGGCCTAACCGGTGCCTGTGGTGCCTGCCTCCACCGACGCCGACGATCCTTCCATCATGCAGAGAGCGCAGCAGGGACTGAAAGCCAACAGCCAAAACTTTTAAGCTTCCCAGGTGTGACGTCACTACACTGCCCGGAAGCAACGGTCGTAAAGACCCGCCCTTGAACCCGTGTTCCAAACGTCCATAACCACTCGCCGTTCCGCCCGAACAGGAAGCTGCGTCGCTGGCCGCCGCGTCATCCGCTCGCCAGAGAGAAACGTCCGGAAGCCTACCAGCGCGAATGTGCGAAAACGAAACAGAGCTCCGGACGCCTCGACCTCCTGTTAGCCATTGCTCCCCTGAGCTGGAAAAGGTTGGAGGCTCCGGAGCGCCCACAGATCGTACCGGGAGGGAGCTGGCATGGCCTTTGAACTCCACCCTGGAGAGACACGGCCCCATGGTTCCCACAAGTGCTTCCAACATGACGGAGGAAACACAATAACGGAAGCCATGGTGGAAGAGGAGGGATTTAAAGGTCTGCAAGTGTTTCCTGTTAAAATGGGCGGAGCTGTGCTCTCTCCAGGGTTGTCCTGAAAGGCGTGTTGAGGAAAAAAAAAAAAAAACGATATTACCAATAGTATAGGGACACCTGCCTTTACACACACATGAACTTTAATGGCATCCCAGTCATAGTCCGTAGGGTTCAATATTGAGTTGGCCCACCCTTTGGAGCTATAACAGCTTTGACTCTGCACAAGGTTTAGGAGTGTGTCTGTGGGAATGTTTGACCATTTTTTTTGAAGCGCATTTGTGAGGTCAGGCACAGATGTTGGACGAGAAGGCCTGGCTCTCAGTCTCTGCTCCAATTCATCCCAAAGGCGTTCTATTGGGTTGAGGTCAGGACTCTGTGCAGGTCAATTTCCTCCACTCCGAACTTGCTCATCCCTGTCTTTATGGACCTTGCTTCTTGCTCTGGTTCGCAGTCATGTTAGAACAGGAAGGGGCCATCCCCAAACTGTTTCCACAAAGTTGGGAGCATGAAATTGTCCAAAATGTCATGATATGCTTGCGCCTTAAGAGCTCCCTTCACTGGAACTAAGGAGCCATCCCAACCCCTGAAAAACAACCCCACACCATAATCCCCCCCTCCACCAAATGATTTGGACCAGTTCACAAAGCAAGGTCCATAAAGACATGGATGAGTAAGTTTGGGGTGGAGGAACTTGACTGGCCTGCACAGACCTTAACCCAATAGAACAACTTTGGGATGAATTAGAGCTAAGACTGCGAGCCAGGCCTTCTCATCCACATCAGTGCCTGACCTCACAAATGCGCTTCTGGAAGAATGGTCAAACATTCCCATAGACACACTCCTAAACCTTGTGGACAGCCTTCCCAGAATAGTTGAAACTGTTATAGCTGCAAAGGGTGGGCCAACTCAATATTGAACCCTACGGACTAAGACTGGGATGCCATTAAAGTTCATGTGCGTGTACAGGCAGGTGTCCTAATACTTTTGGTAATAGTGTACATACCTGCCTAGGTGGAGGCAGAATTGGTCTGATGCTGTACCTGCCCACCTCTGCCTCTAAGACCACTGATAACTCAGTTCTCTGTCTTCAGAGTAGAGAGCAGTGACTGTTAGTCATTGCTTCTCTGCTCTGCCCCTCCAGCGCTCACTGGAGCGTCGGTCTGTGGAAGGAGGTGAGAGCGCCTGGCTCAGGATCTCAGAGAGCCAACTGTCAGTTGAGGCATTTTGGGGGGTCCCACCATTAAAGTTGGGATCACCCCTGAGCCTGGACCAGCTAAATACAGATCAAAGGAGTGCAGAACAAAGTGCATGTCTGTGACCCACAGAAGTAGGGCCAAAGGAGCTTTGGCCCTACGTCTCCTTTAACACACTGCTCGAGTGAGAATGGCCTCTCAGTAGCTTAGAAAGTATTGGAGCCATCGGACCGACACGGCAGGCAACTAGAATTTTCAAAAGCAGTTCAGCAAAGGCATAAACATTTTTTTAGGTTTGCTCTAACATAGGTGGTGAAGAAAAGCCACTAAATTGTACTCTCAGGTAATCAATAAGGTTTCTATGTAGAACCCTGGAAACAAATTTTACATCGGTCTTTCCCTTCTTTTAGGTTTTATAATTTTATTTCTTTTAGAGATTATTTACTTTCTCTTCAAAGAACACAACATCTCCTGTTTTCATTATTGGTAAGGGCACTTGAACGGTTTAAGCCTTGCAGCACATATCCAGACAGGAATTCCTGCCGGCAGAAACGGACATTCTATTAATGCTCTGCATCCTTCATCTCATTGTTTCATCATATGCCCAAAGGCCATACAGAAAAAGCTAGAGATCTTTCCTATGGTGTGACATACTTGTCCTCCTGGGAATGGCGTCACTCAGTAATTACACTGCTGTACCCAAGCATGCACCAAGGAAACAAAAGTTGTGTTCATTCACCGCATAATGCAGTTTTCCTTAATTATGCAGTACAGAGATCTAAATCTCGGTGGGGTAATAAAAAAAACCTCTACTAAAAACTGAAAAATCAAGATAAAAATAAAAAATCATCACTGTATTTTCAAAGAACTTAGGTCCACTGTGTGGGGTGAAGCTGTCATATTGTCAATTATAATGTCTTGTCATAATTTGCATGGTTTAACAATTACCTACAAAAGTACTTCTCTCTAATGCTGGCAGGTCCGGGTTTGCAGGTGCCACTCTGTCCCCTACATATACACACAGTATATACACTATATTAGCAAAAGTATTGTGACACATGATTTGCACTTTTTATCATCCCAATCCTACTCCCCCCACAACAGAAGAGACATCCAGCTCCCAATGAAATAAGGAAGGAAGGCGGCGGCTTGACACGCGGTGACCAGCAGAAGAGCTGCAGATTCTAACAAAATGCCACTGAGTTTGCAAGTATGTTATTGTGAATACTGCAACAAATGTGGTATAAGGGGATTACCTCTAAGCTTCACTTTGATAGCCTTACCTGGGCACAAAGACATTCTGAAGGTGTTTAAGGATGATCTGGATGTACATATTAGGCTCTCGGATAACTGGTTGGGGAATAGAATCCTTTGGAGCCACCAGTGCCATCATCCAATCAGTGTACACATCCACACAGTATTTCACCGTGTCTCCTTCCAGTGGTAACGTTAGTCCATAACAAATGACCTCCATGGTCCACTTCACCTGGAATGTAAGAAATATCACAATTATTGCATTAGTTACAAATCATTATAAAGGCCTTTGTCCCTCTACTGCCATACGGAAAAGTAATCTAAGCTTAATAAACTGACTTACCCGACCATGAAATATGGAACATTTAAGCTATATTGCCTGAAGAAATACTTTGCTTACTGTAAAAATTCATTATTATAATAAACGGAAAGAAGAAAGAAGGAACGTTCCTCCCTCTCCTGTGTGAGGAATGAAGCCAGAAGCAACCAGGATTTTGTCACGTCCGGTTTTGGTTCTTTGTTTACTGGGTCATATAGATCCCTGATATCTCAACAAAAAGAACCTGTAACTGCCCAAGGGATGTTGTTTAAAATTTATAGATAGAGAGATATATACCTGCGTATGTATGAATGTAATATATTATATATATATATATATATATATATATATATATATATATATATATATATATATATAAATCTCAGAAGCGCTCGCGTTTAATGCTAAACTGGTAACCTGGCTTTTAAAGCGTCATCTATGGAGAATTTCACAGATGAATTAAATTCTGAATCTTGACAGGTTTGGTATCTATTTAATCTGCACAACATCTTTTATATATTTTTTTTTTTAATTATATTCTACTGTTTCTGAATGCACCAACATGCATTTAAGTGTATTTTTTTTCTTGAAAATGTGTGTTTATTAAACAGCTGCCAAAATTAATCGGCATAAAAAAAAAAAGAAAATAGCAAAAAAACTGCATTTTATTCTCCAGGGCCCCTGCTTTCAGAGAATTTATATAACATTTTGGGGTGCAAATTTTCTAGCAAATGCCGTTTTTAACATGTGAGAAATGTCAAAATTGGCCCAGACAGCAAATGGTTAAAGGGAAAATAATGATATCAGTGTGTATCAAGGTTTTGAAAAAAAACAAACACACATGTGATCAGCTATACAGTGGTGTGAAAAAGTGTTTGCCCCCTTCCTCATTTCCTGTTCCTTTACATGTTTGTCACACTTAAGTGTTTCGGAACATCAAACCAATTTAAACAATAGTCAAGGACAACACAAGTAAACACAAAATGCAATTTGTAAATGAAGGTGTTTATTATTAAAGGTGAAAAAAAATCCAAACCATCATGGCCCTGTGTGAAAAAGTGATTGCCCCCTTGTTAAAACATACTATAACTGTGGTTGTCCACACCTGAGTTCAATTTCTATAGCCACACCCAGGCCTGATTATTGCCACACCTGTTCACAATCAAGACATCACTTAAATAGGAGCTGCTTGACACAGCAAGGTCCACCAGAAGATCCTTAAAAGCTACACATCATGCCGAGACCCAAAGAAATTCAGGAACAATTGAGAAAGAAAGTAATTGAGATCTATCAGTCTGGAAAGGGTTATAAAGCCATTTCCAAAGCTTTGGGAATCCAGCGAACCACAGTGAGAGCCATTATCCACAAATGGCGAAGACATGGAACAGTGGTGAGCCTTCCCAGGAGTGGCCGGCCGCCCAAAATTACCCCAAGAGCGCAGCGACGACTCATCCAAGAGGTCACAAAAGACCCCACAACAACATCCAAGGAACTGCAGGCCTCACTTGCCTCAGTTAAGGTCAGTGTTCATGCCTCCACCAACAGGAAAAGACTGGGCAAAAATGGCCTGCATGGCAGAGTTCCAAGGAGAAAACCACTGCTGAGCAAAAAGAACATCAAAGCTCGTCTCAATTTCTCCACAACACATCTTGATGATCCTCAAGACTTTTGGGACAACATTCTGTGGACCGATGAGACAAAAGTGGAACTCTTTGGAAGGTGTGTGTCCAAGTATATCTGGCGTAGAAGGAACACTGCATTTCATAAAAAGAACATTATACCAACAGTAAAATATGGTGGTGGTAGTGTGATGGTCTGGGGCTGTTTTGCTGCTTCAGGACCTGGAAGACTTGCCGTGATAAAAGGAACTATGAATTCTGCTGTCTACCAAGAGATCCTGAAGGAGAATGTCCGACCATCTGTTTGTGTACTCAAGCTGAAACGAACTTGGGTTCTGCAGCAGGACAATGATCCTAAACACACCAGCAAGTCCACCACCGAATGGCTGAAGAAAAACAAAATGAAGACTTTGGAGTGGCCTAGCCAAAGTCCTGACCTGAATCCTATTGAGATGTTGTGGTATGACCTTAAAAAAGCCGTTCATGCTCGAAAACCCTCGAATGTAACTGAATTAGGACAATTCTGCAAAGATGCGTGGGCCAAAATTCCTCCAGGACGCTGTAAAAGCCTCATTGCACGTTATCGCAAACGCTTGGTTGCAGTTGTTGCTGCTAAGGGTTGCCCAACCAGTTATTAGGTTTAGGGGGCAATCACTTTTTCACACAGGGCCATGATGGTTTGGATTTTTTTTCACCTTTAATAATAAACACCTTCATTTACAAATTGCATTTTGTGTTTACTTGTGTTGTCCTTGACTATTGTTTAAATTGGTTTGATGTTCCGAAACACTTAAGTGTGACAAACATGCAAAGGAACAGGAAATGAGGAATGGGGGGCAAACACTTTTTCACACCACTGTATATGCTTATTACATATGCTGGCTAAATACCAACTAGGCAAGTAAGGTAACACACCGGTCCCCTCCTCACTCTATCATCTGTCAGACTGGTAGAGGCTCCTCTACATCTTTATGAAGAGCTCCACAGTATTGGATGGATTTACTATCCTAAAGCCTGGTACAGACAGTTTTTCCCCATTCATCCCAGCGTTTTGAGCGAAAAAAATCTGTTAGCTCTGGTCGATGCTGCTGTGCTAACAATCCGACGTTAGTGTAGCGATCTGCCCCCACTGAGCGGTTGTGTTCTGACAGGGGGACAGCACCCCTGCAAGGAGAGTGCTTTCTACCATTGGCTGAGAGCACTGATCAGGAGCCGGTCGGCTGCTGGTTTTCCAGCATGCTTGGCCACCTTCTGTTGGACCGGCTGTCTTATACACGGGCTGAATGTTGGCTGGTTTATATTGAACCGTCTGATGTTGCATGTGTATGGGGCTTAATAGAGGTCAAATCACGTCTGTGCATTCAATACAGTCTAAATCCTAAAGTTGGCCACCTACAGTTTCAACCAGTGGACCACAGGGCCTGGACAAATTTCAAAGGGCCAGTTCACACCAGATGCAGTTCCGTGCGCTTTTTTTCTGCACTAAAAAATGCATGGAGTGTTTTCCATGTATTCCAATGGCTCTAGCTCACACCAGTGCAGTCAGTTCCAGTCAGTTTACGGAAACTGACTGGAACTGATTGCATTGGTGCAGAAAAAACAGAACTGCACGGAACTGCATCTGGTGTGAACTTGCCCAAACAGATTGTTGGATCGACTTCTGACGAATGGACAAGTTGGAAAAGTTTTGTCGTTCTGCTGCTGCAAACACCCCCCCCCCCCCCCCCCCACACACACACACACACACAAAAAAAACCCCAGCAAAGCATGATCCAATTTGCCCAAGCAGGGGAAAAAAAATTCTCTCTCGGAAGGAAGGAAGGAATCCAGGCCGATTCCACATTTTATCAGCTTTTTTGGGGGGGGGGGTCTGGTATCGACGGGTACCCGCTGCCACTTGTCTTGTCACTCAGTTTGCTGTGGCAATGTGAGCTGGAAGTTTGCCCCCCCCCCCCCCTACCCCCGCAGCCAGCCCATTCACAAATTGGCTCAGTTGAGGACACTGCAGGACAGACAAGTGCCCTAATGGTAAAATAGTTCTCTTTAAAGTGAATAACTCAACACCAAGTTCACTGTTACGGACCACTTATGTATCTGTATATGTTGATTATCTCCCCTCTAATCTCCTCTTATGAGAGAATATATTCAGTTCCTCCAAGCTTTCCTCATAGTGCAGAGAAGGGCATGGAGGAGCTTGGCTTTCTCCAGGTCCCAGATATCCTTTTTGAGAACCGGTGCCCAAAACTGAACTGCATACTCCAGATGACGTCTTACTAATAATTTTGCCCCCTGTACAAATCATATCTGATTAGCACATACGGCTTCTACACACTACACTCCATTTCTCCCCATGTGTAGTGATCGATTGCTACCGATTAATTCTGGGGCAATTGCAGGTTAGTATAGTTGCACAATAGCACTACCAAAAAAAACACCCATGTCTGCCCATAGCAAATGTAAATATTAATCAATGCGTGGGAAGAAGTCCTCTAAATGCTGCCAACTCACTCTGCAAACCTCGCATAATGCCAACAGTTGTAACCTTACAACATTTTAGATGCCTCAGTTGTCTCCAAGTGAGTACTTTTGACTGCCCCAGAAGCTCATTATAACCTTCAAATCAGAAATAGTCCAATAATTTCAATACAAACTTGAATTTGGATGGCCATTTGTTTTTAGCTGGCTAATAAGTTGTGTTCAAGAATGTAAAAAATAAATAAAAAAAAGCCACCAATAATATGAGAATTTGCATAGTATTCAAATATTCTAGATTAACTTAATTATACAGTGGCAGTATATGATGCGGCACTTCCGGGTAGGGAGCATCCACGTGCCGCCGGTGACCCGGCCGTGCTGTGACTGAACACAGCAGATGCCGATCAATAGATCACTGTCAGCACCCGCTAACCAGCTAGAACACACACACACACAGGACAGGGCTCTGTCTATGTAAACAAAGCAGAGCTCTGTCCTGTCAGCAGGGAAAGTAATGCCCCCCCCCACCCCGCAAAGCAGGGAATGAAAACCATTGCTTCCCTCAGTGAAAGCACCTCACACTGTACACAAACACTGGCTAGGCACACATTTAACCCCTTGATCGCTCTAGATTTTTCACCCCTTCCCTGCCTGTGTCATTAGTACAGTAACAGCGCAATATTTTAACACTGATCATTGTAATAGTGTCACTGGCAAAAAGTTTGCCGCAATATAGCAGTCCTGCTATAAGTTGCTGATCGCTGACATTACTATAAAAAAAAAGGAAATAAAAATTCCAGTATATATCCCATAGTTTGTAAATGCTATAACTCTTGTGCAAACCAATCAATATACGCTTATTGGGATTTTTTTTTTTTTTTAACAAAAATATGTAGCAGAATACACACTGGCCTAAATTCATAAAGAAAATTTAATTTGAATTTTTTTTTATTGGATACGTTTTATAGTAGAAAAGTAAAAAAAAATTTTTTGTCTAAAATTGTGGGTCTTTTTTTTTTATAGCGCAAAAAATAAACAGAGGTGATCCGATACCACCAAAAGAAAGCTCTATTTGCGGGGAAAAAAGGGCATACATTTAATTTATGAACAGCTTTGCATTAATGCGCAATTGTCAGTTAAATGGCCTGGTCATGAAGGGGGGGAAATCTTCCAGGTCAAGTGGTTAAAAATAATACAGTTAGTTGCCAGTCGGTTGATATGATTAGGCTTAGTAGTTAACATATTTTTGTATACAATATATTAATAGAACAATTTCCAAACACTGGAAAGAAGTCCAGACTATTTTTAAACTAGACAGAGCTGTTGAATGGGAGATCTTACCTCTTTATCACTTTTTAGTATACTCTCGCTTGCAGCAGTGGAAGGAGCATTGAGAGCCTGTCCCAACGGACGGACCACGGAATTTGCAACTTCGCGGCCCACATTTTCAGGATAACTGTGCAGCACGCTGGTGTGTCCCTGGTCATTCTTGATAACGAGGTGCAGCGTCCGCCACTCCGAGTACATGTTGAACACTTTGCAGATCCCACTGCCTGAAAGGACACAATTTATGTCAGTGGAAAAAACAAAAAAATAAATAAAAACAAAAAACACATACATACACACATGGTGTGTATATATACACACACACACACAAACACACACACATACATATTATCTCACAAAAGTGAGTACACCCCTCACATTTTTGTAAATATTTTCTTCTATCTTTTCATGTGACAACACTGAAGAAAAGACACTTTGCTACAATGTAAAGTAGTGCGTGTACAGCTTGTATATTAAGCCATTAATGTCTAAATCGCTGGCAACAAAGGTGAGTACACCCCTAAGTGAAAATTTCCAAATTGGGCCCAATTGGCCATTTTCCCTCCCAGGTGTCGTGACTCATTAGTGTTACAAGGTTTCAGGTGTGAATTGTGAGCAAATTTGGTGTCATCACTCTCTAATACTGGTCACTGGAAGTTCAACATGGCATCTCATAGCAAAGAACTTTTTGAGGATCTGAAAAAAAGAATTGTTGCTCTACATAAAGATGGCCTAGGCCTAGGATATGCAATTAGCGGACCTCCAGCTGTTGCAAAACTACAAGTCCCATCATGTCATCACGCTCCACCCAGAGAGACAGGAGGTCTCCAGAGAGTCCAGAGAGTCCAGAGAGTCCAGAGAGTCCAGAGAGTCCAGAGAGTCCAGAGAGTCCAGAGAGTCCAGAGAGTGCAGGTGTGCAGGTGTGCACTAGTGAAAGCCAGAGACCCAAGTCTGAGGATCAGAGCAGTGAGGGGCTGCTTTCCAGATAGACGCTGTGTGTGTTGAAGCTGTGTGCATCTAAGGAGACAGATGAGACCCTGAAGTGGAAGGCCTGAGCAGCAAGGAAGCTGAAAAGAGGGGCGCAGTTTCAGTTGCCATTTGCCACTTGCAATTTTCATTAGATACACCTCTGGTCACCTGAGTGGAGATTCGAGCTATTGCCAGTGGATCTGGCCACTGACCAAGCACTTTTTGACCACCCTGAATAAGGGTGGTCACTGGCCTTCTGCCCCTTTCTTTTTCGGGAATCACTGAGCTCCACGAGGCACATTAATATCTGGAGGGCATTATTGGGAGATGGAGATTTGACCCATTTAAAAGGAGGATATCTTTTGACGGGACCCATCGATTATTTACAAACGCCCAAATTGCTTATTTTTCTGGTAAGCACATTCATTGTACGGTGACGGGCACTTTTACGAGTTTTTGGATCGTGTTTAAATCACCGTGGTGACACCAACTCTTATTTGGATCCACACAGGAACTTTCCTTGAATGGACTTTGATTTATATTTTTTTCACTTTACACATTGTTTTGTTTTTTATGCACTTAAGGTGTTTTTTCATTGTGATAATTATTTAAGGTCAATGTCTATTCATTTTGATATTACTTTTTGACATTTTTTACTATAGGGTTGGCGCAGTTTTTTATTTTTTGCATATTTGTTTGGTGTTATATCACATCTATTGCTGCTGCCTGTTTCACATTTAGTTTATTTGCTTTCATGTTTCTTTCCTAGCGCGGAATAATTTTTTCCATCATGCCTCTGCCTTTGGGTCTCATGCTTGTGGCTCTCACAGTCTTGCTATGCCTCATGGGACTTGTAGTTTTGCAACAGCTGGAGGTCCGCTAATTGCATATCCCTGGCCTAGGCTATAAGAAGATTGCCAAGACCCTGTAATTGAGCTGCAGCCTGGTGGCCAAGACCATACAGTGGTTCAACAGGACAGGTTCCACTCAGAACAGGCCTCGCCATGGTCGACCAAAGAAGTTGGGTGCACGTGCTCAGCGTCATATCCAGAGGTTGTCTTTGGGAAATAGATGTATGAGTGCTGCAGAGGTTGAATGGGGTTGGGGGCGGGGGGAGAAGGGAAAAGGATGGGCCAGCCTGTCAGTGCTCAGACCATACACCGCACGCTGCATCAAATTGGTCTCCATGGCTGTCGTCCCAGAAGGAAGCCTCTTCTAAAGATGATACACAAGAAAGCCTGCAGACAGTTTGCTAAGACAAGCAGACTAAGGACAGGGATTACTGGAACCATGTCCTGTGGTCTGATGAGAGCAAGATAAACTTATTTGGCTCAGATGGTGTCAAGCGTGTGTGGCAACAACAAGGTGAGGAATACAAAGACAAGTGTATCCTGTCTACAGTCAAGCATGGTGGTGGGAGTGTTATGGTATGGGGAAGCACGAGTGCTGCTGGCACTGGGGAGCTACAGTTCATTGAGGGAACCATGAATGCCAACATGTACTGTGACATACTGAAGCAGAGCATGATCCCCCTCCCTTCGGAGACTGGGCTGCAGGGCAGTATTCCAACATAAGGACCCCAAACACACCTCCAAGACGACCACTGCCTTGCTAAAGAAGCTGATGGACTGGCCAAGCATGTCTTAAGACCTAAACCCTATTGAGCATCTGTGGAGCATCCTCAAAAACGGAAGGTGGAGGAGCGCAAGGTCTCTAACATCCACAAGATCTGTGATGTCGTCATGGAGGAGTGAAAGAGAATTCCAGTGGCAAACTGTTAAGCTCTAACACAACAAACAGTCCAGCGCTAAATGGGTTGATGAGTAATCAGTCTCATAGCAGGAAATAAAATTTAATAAGACTTAGTTTATTCAGTAATAATATGAAAAGACAATCCTGTTATCAAAACAGGAAAGTATATGAGGTAGATAAAAAAAAAAAAATCAAGTTACAATTTTCACAGAATATCCATGGAGCAATGAGGAACTGACAACATTGGGGTTTACAAAAAGCCTCCGCAGCAAGGGGGCACAAATATCCCTGCTGCACCGTGGCTGAGTGTGGTACACGCTCACCAGCGTGTGGCGTAAGGTTCAGCGCGCTGGAGGCGAGATGAGAAAAAAAAAGTACATGCACGCGAAACGTGTCGTCAAGGCAACCACAAAAGCTAACAGGTCACTGAGGTCCATGAGGTGCTTCAACGATCAGCACCCCTAGAACCCCAGCAACGTTGACTCATGTAAATCTGCTAATCCAGCCTTGGTTTTCCATCCTTCTGAGTTTTACATCCATTTGGGACACTCCCACACAGCAGGGAATTACATCCATTGCGTTTCACGTGCTAGGAACAAACAGCGTCATCCACACTGCAGCATCCCGGCTCTCTCCCACCTGTCAGCACGCCAGCGGACCTGGCGCCCCAGACACATGTAGCTGGAAGTTTGGGTTTCCACCTTCCTGCTGTCAATCATCTCCGCTCTCCACTCCAACACGCTGAACCTTACTCCAAACAATGGCGAGCGTGTTCCACATTCGGCCGCAGCGCAGCAGGGGTATTGCACCCACCCCCCATGCTGCAGAGTCTTTTCATATTATTACTGAATATACTAAGTCTATTTACATTTTATTTCCTGCTATGAGACTATGATAACTCATCAACCCATTGAGCGCTGGACTGTTTGTTGTGTTGTACCGTGTTGTTCCATACCTTCCAGCGATGGCTGTCGTTCAGACCCTATACCACTAACCACGCTCTCTCTCCACAATCCACATATGGCCATGTTTTAGAGCCGCTGTCATTTGTTATAAACCTGTGAAGCTCTGGTGAACTACATGCCCAAGAGGGATAAGGCAGTGCTGGAAAATAATGGTGGCCACAAAAAACATCCCTTGTGACAGTAATAAGCAGTGACAGGTACTTTATAAAGACCCCAAACTAGAGGTCGACCGATATGGGTTTTTCTCTGGCCGATGCCGATATTTAGAAATCATGGCGGCCGATAGCCGATATATAATGTCGATTTTTTTGGGCCGATATGTTAGGCCGATTTTATTTTATTTATTTATTTTTTTCCTTTTTTATTATTTTTTTTTTTTAATCCCCCTTGATCTAACACACCTTTCCCACTGGGGCGTTTTTCAGGCGCTTTTGGGCTAAAAATAGAGCCTGTAAAGTGCCTGCAAAATGGCTCCCCTGCAGTCTGTGTGAAAGACAGAGTGCTTTCACACTGAGGCGATGCGCTGGCAGGATCTTAAAAAAAAAAAAAAAAGTCATGCAAGCAGCACGTTTGGAGTGGTGTATAGCGCTCCTCCACCACTCCTGCCCATTGATATGAATGGGCACCACTGCCGAAGCACATGCAATGCGATTTGGCAGCAGTGCTTCATGGGTGCATTTAACCTCTTCCTTGGCCGCTAGCTGGGTTATATGTGCCCCACTAGCAGCCAAATAGCACCGCTAAAATGATGGTAAAGAGCCGCTAAAACTAGCGTTTTACCATCAACGCCTGCCCGCTCCAGTGTGAAAGCAGTCTTCATAAGTGATACAGAAAATTTCTTACATTTAAAGCGGGAGTCCGCGTTTTTTTTTTTATTTTTTTTAAAAGCCAGCAGCTACAAATACTGCAGCTGCTGACTTTTAAAATAGTGACACTTACCTGTCCAGCGCGCCCGCGATGTCGGCACCTGAAGCCGATCTCTCGATCGTCTCTCGGGTGCTGCTGCCGCCATCTTGGGTATGGGAATCAGGAAGTGGAGCCTTTCGGCTTCATTTCCCGGTTCCCTACTGCGCATGCGCGAGTCGCGCTGCGCAATAAGGATGGACCCCCTGCCTCTGGGATCTGTGTGTTTCCCAGCAGGCAGCGGGGGACTTTCGGAAAGGGGCGTAATCTACGCCCCTTTCCGCATAGAGCTATCCCAGAAGTGGGTGCAGATACCTGTACTGTACAGGTACCTGCACCCCCCTCCCCCCTGAAAGGTGCCAATTGTGGCGCCGGAGGGGGGGAGGGTTCCGATGAGCGGAAGGTCCACTTTAGGGTGGACCTCCGCTTTAAACATTTATTAAACAAAACAAACCTCCAATCAGTTTACTTGTATGTATGATTTAGATAAAAAAAAAAAAAAAAACTATATATTAAATAAAAACAGGTAGTCAAATTTTTTGGACGAAAAAAAAAAAATGGGCTAACTTTACTGTTTTTATTTTATTTTTATTTTTTAAATAGTGTATTTTTTTCCCAAAAAAATGCATTTGAAAGACCTCTGTGCAAATGCCGTGTGACATAAAATATTGCAACAACTGCTATTTTATTCCCTAGGATCTCTGCTAAAAAAAATATATATCATTTTTGGGGGGTCTAAGTGATTTTCTGGTAGAAAATACAGGATTTTTACTTGTAAGCAAAAAGTGTCAGAAAAGATTTAGTCTTTTAATGGTTAAGGGCCGGTTCACACTGCGAGCCGCGGCAAGGCGTCTCCGACTTCCTCGCCGCGACTTGCAGGGGGGGTCAGCGGCGACTTGCAGAGGACTTCTGCATAGAAGTCAATGCAAGTCGCCCCCGAAGTCGCCCCGAAGTAGTACAGGAACCTTTTTTCTGAGTCGGAGCGACTCGAGTCGCTCCTCTCAGAACGGTTCCATAGTACTGAATGGGGGCGACTTGCGGGAGCGAGGCGAGGCGAGCCGTGTCGCCTCGCCTCGCAGTGTGAACCGGCCCTAAACTGAGAACTTCTACACACTGAGATGACTTCATTCATTGAAGTGTAAACATTGTATCTTTTTGTTCTTTTCTTGGCAGCCTGCCCAGAGAGGAGGAAGACGTTTCTATGACGACTCAGGCAACTTACACTGACTTCTATTACAGAAGTCATTTCAAAGTCGCTGTAGTTCTAAATCGGCTTTTTATCAGCTCAATCGGCCGATGCCGATTATTTAAAAAACGGCAAACCCCTCCTCCGCACTTGAACATATTCAAACCATCAAGATCTGCTTTTTGAATGCTTTCTATTTTTTAAAACTGGCTCACAGACGAACAAAGAATCAGCTTTGTTTGGGTCTACGGCAAGCCAGCAGAGGTGCCAGCTTGGTAACTCGTGTCTCCCGGTGGGACAGGAGAGCCCGGGCGAACAACGGAAAGCACGTACTTTTTGGGGGTCTGGGGGAGACGCATCGCATACTAGCACATTATGAAATACTTGCCTTAGAACGCCGTGAGTAGCCGGAGCCACGATGACGTCTCCCCCTTCAGGCACGATACGCCGGACCTTCAGAGCACATGCGGCGCTGTCGTCAGCGGCTAAATGCAGGGTGAATATTTTCTAAACTGTGCACGTTTAAGAGATATTCATTTACCTACAGGTAAGACTTATTATAGGCTTACCTGTAGGTAAAAGTCACCAAGTGGAGTGTACAACCGCTTTAACGGTTACAGGTTATGTACTAAAAGTACTGTAAGCCAGAGGTCAACATGACAGCCAGACAACTGGTATTTTCAGGAACGGCAGCCCCAGTGTTCTTTCAGCAAAAGTTTACGTTTAGGAAAGGCACAGATGACAGTCCCCGCTTCCCCCACGTCACTGGCTTTGATTGACAGCAGTGCAAACCAATGGCCTCCGCTGCCTCAAAGCCTGTGAAACCAGCACTGGATCGAATGAGGGCTCTGGTAAGTATCCCTATACTGAAAGGAGACACTACTACCGAAATACGTTTGTACTGTAATGCAAGGAATGCATCTGAGCAAAAGTTAAAAACTGTTTAGGCTTCATAACCAGTTTAAACTGGATGCACTGCAGTTATCTAAAACATTAACAGAATTTGACTTCATGGAAATGTTGGACAATGTTTATATGTAACACAAATCTGCTCTGAATATGACAGCACTAAATCCTTATTAATGACCAGGAATGTGTCTGCTCAAGGTAACCTTCAATATGTTTTCTTCATGACACTTGGTGACATGCAAAACAATCGCGATCCATCATGTAAAGGAGATAGCTCTCTGCTCTTAAACTTGTATTTATGTTTTGGGTTACTTAACCACTTGCTTACTGGACACCTAAACCCCCCTCCTGCCCAGACCAATTTTTCAGCTTTTTAGCACTGTCACTCTTTAAATGACAATTGAGCGGTCATACAACACTGTACACAAATTACATTTTTATCATTTGGGTACAGTGGGGGACCCCAGAAGAGGAGGTTTGGAGCCACTCTTTGCAATACCATTGCACACAGCAAGTAAGCATAACAGGTTTATTATTTTAGAAAAAAAATAATGTATCCTTTACAACTGCTTTAACAACAATGTAACTATTTCAGAGGGTTAAATCACTAGTCAGATTTGCATATCTTGGAGACACCAAAGAGAAGTTCCCAGATCCTACCACAAAAATAAGGGCTCTTTCACAAGGGCGCCTCCATGAAGCGGGATCCACTTGCTCAGTGGGTGATCTCTCCGCTGATCCCTGCTGAGCAGGTGAATGACAGGTCCATGTCCGCACCACTGTTCTCTATGGGGCTGTCAGATGGAAATGGACAGGCAGGGCCATCCAATCCAACAGATGAGCAAAAGATTCACCATCTGTCTGTTTTGGTGGAGAGGATGAGATGGCCGCAGGTGTCTGCTGACATCCGTCACTCCACACAAGACTGGAGGGTCTGACCAGGTCCACATGAAAATCTGACAGGCGAAAATGACCGGATTGCCATATAAAAAGGGCCCTAAAGTCTCAAGGTTTTTTACCTACATGCACTCTATGCATGAAGGAACCTTCTCTGTGCAGCAGCCCCCCGAACCCCCCCCATACCTACCTGAGCCCCCTCACGATCCAGAGATGTGCATGAGAGCCCTGGCTCTCTGGGGACTCTATCTCATCATTGGAGACACAGCCAGTGAGCCAATGAGGAGAGAGAGGGAATAGGGCGGAGCCAAGACTGTGTGTGTGAAATGGACAGGCAGAGCTACGTCTGAGGAGCGAGTCTGCTTGGGTGCCCCCATTGCAAGCTGCTTGCTCGGGGGGCAATCTGTAGGAGGTAGGTGCCAGGAGCTCCAGCGAGGGAGAGAAGGATTGAGGCTGCCCTGTGCAAAACCACTGCACAGAGCAGGTAAGTATAACATGTTTGTTATTTTTAAAATAAAAAAAACCTTTATCATCACTTTAAAGGGGTTGTAAACTCTAGTGTTTTTCACCTTAATGCATCCTATGCATTAAGGTGAAAACTTCTGACAGTGACCGGCCCCCTAGCCCCCCCCCCCCCCGTTTTACTCACCTGACCCCCTCGATCCCTCATCAGAGACTTGCTGGACCTCTCTGCCCGGGGTTCTCAGATCTTGATTGGATATATTGATAGCATGGGCTCCCGCTGCTGTCAATCAAATCCAATGACGTGGGCACCAGGGGGTGGAGCCGAGTCCTACATTCTGCATCTATGGACGCGAATGCTTCTCCCAGGGGGTTATATGGTGCGGGGCGGAGCTACCAGTGCCACCGGGACACCCCAGAAGAGGATGATCGGGGGCCACACTGTGCAAAACTAACTGCACAGTGGAGGCAAACCTGACATGTTTGTTATTTAAAAAAAACAAAGCTTTACAATCACTTTAAGAGCCGGTTCACACAGGGGCGACTCAGATCCGACTTCAGGTCGCCCCTAGTCGCCTTAAACCCTGATGAGTTTACTTCCTCTTTCATTCCCTGTCAAGGCAAAGCATAATGGACTACTATGCATCGCATAGTAGTCCATTATGTGTCACTTACCTGACACAGGAGCCAGCGATGTCACCGCTGTCCCCTGTAGTTCCGAGCGTCCATCTTCTTGGTGGGTCTCGCTGCTCCGGCGCTGTGATTTGCCGGAGCAGCGATGACGTCACTCCCGCGCATGCCCACGGGAGCCGAGACTCGCGGCATTGCCGTCATCGACGATGCCCCGCTCAGTGCGCTTGCACGCTGCTGTCTACGGCGCATGCGCCGTAGATAGCGGTGCCCGTCTTCGGGCAAATATCTCCTAAACCGTATAGGTTTGGGAGATATTTCTTGGACCTACAGGTAAGCCTTAATCTAGGCTTACCTGTAGGTCAAAGTGGTTTGTAAGGGTTTACAACCACTAAGTCGCACTACATGTAAAAATCAATGTAAGTGAATGAGAGCCGTCTTAATGCACACTACTGAAGTCGCTCCGACTTCAGAAAAGGTTCCTGTACTACTTCTATCCGACTTGTAGGCGACTGGTACCCATTGATTTCAATGGGGGTCGCCTCCAAGTCGGATCTCTATCTACATGGAGGCGACTCTCACAGAATTATCAGCTCTCAAAGGGGAACTCCAAGCCAAATTTATAAAAAAAAAAATTGGCGTGGGTTCCCCCTCCGAGAGCATACCAGGCCCTTAGGTCTGGTATGGATTTTAAGGGGAACCCCCTACACTGAAAAAACTGCATGGGGGTCCCCCCCAGATCCATACCAGACCCTTAGAGGCGGTTCACACTGCGGGCGATGCGAGGCGACACGACTTGCCTCGATCTGACAAGTCGCCCCCGTTCTGTACAATGGAACCATTCTGAGAGGAGCGACTCGAGTCGCTCCGACTCAGAAAAAAGGTTCCTGTACTACTTTCGGGCGACCTCGGGGCGACTTGCATTGACTTCTATACAGAAGTCATCTGCAAGTTGCCGCTGAGGTCGCGGCGAGGCTAGTCGGTGTCGCCTCGCATCGCCTGCAGTGTGAACCGGCTCTTATCCGAGCACGCTACCCGGCCGGCCGGCAAAGGGGGTGGGGACGAGCGAGCGCCCCCTACCCCAAAGCACCTTGTCCCCATGTTGATGAGGACAAGGGCCTCTTCCAGACAACCCTGTGGTTGGTTGTCGGGGGTCTGCGGGCGGGGGGCTTATCGGAATCTGTGAGCCCCCTTTAATAAGGGGGCCCCCGGATCCCGGCCCTATGTGAATGAGTATGGGGTACGTCGTCCCCACCCCCTTTCCTGGCCGGCCAGGTAGCGTGCTCGGATAAGGGTCTGTAATGGATCTGGGGGGGGACCCCCCACACAGTTTTTTTGGCGTAGGGGGTTCCCCTTAAAATCCATACCAGACCTAAGGGCCTGTTATGCTCTCAGAAGGGGTAACCCATGGCAGTTTTTTTTTTATTTTTTTATTTGGCTAGGAGTTCCCCCTTGAGAGCTCATTCTCTGATTGGCCACGGCAAAAGTTGACTGCCCTGGGGTGACTTAAAGTCGTGTTGTAAGTCGCCCCAAGTCGTGTTGAAGTCGTGTCCAAGTTGCCTCCAAAAGTCGTGTTGCCCCTGTGTGAACCGGCTCTAAGGGTTGGCTTCAGCCTTACTTTTCTCCTTTGTTTATTGCACATTATGAAGAATGAAGAAGGAAGCATCCCTCTCTTGGCCATTTTAGTTGGACTGAGGATGTCTAGGTGGAGCTGGCAGCTGCGGTTGTGCTTTGCTCTGTATACACTAGTACAGCCTTTCTCAAACTTTTTAACCACTTGCCTACTGGGCACTTTTACCTGCTTCCTGCCCAGGCCAATTTTCAGCCCTTTCACAATTTCAATGACAATTGTGCGGTCATGCTACACTGAACCCATATGAAATGTTTAGCATTGTTTTCATAGAAATAAGGCTTCCTTATGGTGGTATTCGATCCCCACAGATTTTTTTTTATTTTTTGCTAAACAACCTAAAAATTAACGAAAATTTTTTTTGTTATAAAACTTTGCAAGCAGGTAAATTTTTCTCCTTCACTGATGTGCACTGATGAGGCTGCTCTGATGGGTACTAATGGGGTGACACTGGTGTGCACTTAGGCGACACTGATTGGCATCTGATCACTGATCAGCATTGGTGGGCACTGTTGGCACTGCACTGATAATCAGGGCCCTTCTAATCAGTGCCCCTCAGTCTAGATATCCCTTTAACACAAGCCGGTTATCTGCTCTCTTCTCCCCTCCTCACTCTGTCAATGTGAGGAAAGGAAAGCCGATAAATGACTTGGACACAGCTGATCACTTGATGAAGGGCCACTGCGATTGGCCCTTTACACCGATCTGTGATCAGCGGAGTCCAAATGACTCAGCAATCACAGAGCGCACTGCTGGGGGGGGGGGGGGGGGACGTTTGGGTAGTAGGATCCCAAGAGGACGTAAGCCTGTGCTGTAGCCATCTTTCGGAAGGGGTTAAGGTAGAGGAAACCTTTAAAGAGGAAGGTCAATTTTTTTTTTTTTTTTTTAAAAGCACACCCTGTAAGGCAAAGGCATAATGAGCTACTATGCTTGGAGCATACTAGCTCATTATGAATAACTTACCTGAGAACGAAGCCCCCGAAGCGGTCCTCCGTCTTCCTCTTTGCCGCTGCCATGTATCCCGGAGCGACTTCCGGGTCTCGCTGCTCCGGTGCTGTGATTCGCCGGAGCTGCGATTACGCCACTCCCGCGCATGCGCACGGGAGCCGACACTCGCGGCATATCGCCGCGGCCTGCCCAGTGCGCCGTAGACAGCGGTAGCTGTCTTCGGGTATATATCTCCCCCGTACAGGTTTAGGAGATATTTCTTGGACCTACAGGTAAGCCTTAATCTAGGCTTACCTGTAGGTCAAAGTTGGTTGTAAGGGTTTACAACCACTTTAAATAACTTTCTGGGCTATACCTACAGATCACCATACATAATGCCCCTGTACACACGGTCGGAGATTTCGACAACCAAATCCGTTGGATCTTGTCCGAAACTGTTGCATACACACGGTTGGACTAAGTTGTCGAAAAAATCCGATCATTCAGAACGTGATGACGTAATTTCCTTACGATGGGACTACGTTCACGTTAGTAGCCAATAGCTTTGATGTAGGAATTTGATCTGAGCATGCGTGGCACTTGGTCCGATCAAAATTCTCTACACATGATCGGAGTATGTCCGACCGAACCAGTTGGTCGGAAAATATTTCCAACAAGTTGGAAAATTGGGTCCGACGGATATTCCGACGGAATCAGTCCGATGCATACCACACACAGTCGGATTTTCCGACAACACAGTCCGATAGGACACATTCCGACGGATTCTCCGACCGTGTGTACAAGGGCTAAGAGTGTTATAGTCATTTGAATGCCCCTTACATTGGTGATCTTTGAGAACACTTCGACGTTTAGAGATAGCCAACAGGTGTCAGCTCTACTTGTTTGCACCCCTCTCTACTGACACATTTAGCACTTTTTGGGGGGGGGGTACTTGGTTTTGACAGGTACCTGCTACCACTTCTGGGTAAGACCGCCACAGCCTTCTGGGACACAGGTCGCGAAGATTGCGGGACGAGTCACAAAGCGCAGCGCGACTCACAAGTGTGCAGCAGTAAACTGGTTGTGATGCCAGAAGGCTTCACTGCCATTTCCCTTAGTAAAGATGTCGGTGCTTGCACCCGAAGCAGGTTGAAGAATTGGCTTGGGTGCTGACATCGCTGGATCCCTGGACAGGCAAGTGTCCTTATAATAAAAAGGCAGCAGCTACAATATTGAGCTGCTGACTTTACATTTTTCTTTGGGGAGACTTGAGCTCCTCTTTCAATTTTCATTTGCTACTGTCTTGCAGTCTTCAGGTTATGCCTTTCCCTGGCGTACACGCCTGTGCACATTTTCACGGCTTTTAAACTGTCAGCTTTGCAAACAGAAATAAACACAGCCAGGAGGGACACAGACATGGTAGTAAAAGACAAGATTCCTGGAATGATACAACCCCTGGTGAACGCTATAGAAAAACAGAACATGCACAAGCTTTGTGTGACACCTTCACAAATCCTTTATTAAAAAATAGTAAAGACTGGCTTAAGGCTCCATGCACACTGAAGCTCATAAATGGCCGTTTTTTGGGAGTTTTGGATTTTTTTTTTTTTAACAGCCCATAAACTCCCCTCTACGTTATCCTATGTGTCCATATTACACACATGGACATTTTTGGATGTTTATCAGCAGTGGAGTTTATGGGCTGTTGTCTGAACGCCCTAAAATCGCATTCAGGAGCTGTTTTTCTGACCACAAAAACAAAAAAAAAAAAAACACTTAAAAACGTTAATCGCTGATAAACGTTGATAAACACTCAAAAACATGGCTCACCAGCGTTTAACCATTCCATACCAGCATCAGCCGACAGCCCTTGTCATGCCAGCTCCATCCAGGCATTCACAGGGACTGCCCCAAACCTATGAAGGCAATCACTGCCATGCAAGCATCACCCGAGCAATGCTTGCCTTGTCAGCTCCACCCAGGAAATGCCATCGCCAAGCCATCCTCAGCCACCAACTGCACAAAGTCCACACAGCAACATCAGCCAAGCTCCACCCTGCCATCATCTAGCACTAGTTGCCAAGTCCACAAGGTTTACTAGTATGTAACGTACTAAATACATAAACTAGTTTATACAGACACTGGGACAATACTATAGAGCTGTGTAAGTGCAGCCACTGTTGGGAGAAACAGTAAAATCTTACTAGCAATCCCAATCCAGACCTAGCTTCCCACTCACCGTCTACTAGCAGTAGCTCTGAGCTCAGCGTTTTGAGAGCTTGCTCCTTAGCAATGTCCTGGGAGGTTTTCTCACCCCATAAAGACTGACCATAAAGCTTCCAGGACGTTGCTACACTTTCGCATCAGGGAAGAGAAAGTGTATGTGAGGGGGTTTGAATCCGAGAAAGAGCTCACTCCGGTGACGGTGAAAGTGAATGGTAACAGTTAGGTTGCGTGATTGCAGGGAATGTCTGTGTAACTTGCATCAAGTTCAGACCAAAGCAGTACAGAGACAGTTTGAAGTCATATTAATAGGAATGGTTGTAATTGGAAATCATGGGGGAACGACTTGTCGTGCGACTTGGCTGGGTCCCTGGGTGGCTGGGGGGGGAGGGGAGAAGGAGAGGGCCCTTGAGAGGCTGGGGGGGAGAAGTTGAGGGCCCCAAGTTAGCCAGCGGTGGAAGAGCAGACCCTTGGGTGGTTGTTGGAGGAGGCAGGGGCGAACTAGGCAATCCCCCCCCACAAGGCCACTCTCATGCCCCATAAAAGAGGCTGCACTGCGGTACCTGCTCTGTCTCTGCTTGCTAGAGACCGGCCCTGCCCCTCTAGTGATGCCAGAGCCAGTTGCCAGGGAAGCGAGTGCAGCTGAACCATCCTTCCTTTCCTATCCATGGATTCCTCCTTCCCTATCCCCAGACTCCTCCACCCTTCCTTTCCTATCCATGGATTCCTCCTTCCCTATCCCCGGACTCCTCCATCCATCCTTCCTTTCCTATCCTATCCATGGATTCCTCCTTCCCTATCCCCAGACTCCTCCATCCTTCCTTTCCTATCCATGGATTCCTCCTTCCCTATCCCCGGACTCCTCCATCCATCCTTCCTTTCCTATCCTATCCATGGATTCCTCCTTCCCTATCCCCAGACTCCTCCACCCTTCCTTTCCTATCCATGGATTCCTCCTTCCCTATCCCCGGACTCCTCCATCCATCCTTCCTTTCCTATCCTATCCATGGATTCCTCCTTCCCTATCCCCAGAGTCCTCCATCCTTCCTTTCCTATCCTATCCATGGATTCCTCCTTCCCTATCCCCAGAGTCCTCCATCCTTCCTTTCATATCCATGGATTCCTCCTTCCCTATCCCCAGACTCCTCCATCCTTCCCTTGATTCTTCCACCCTTCAGTTCTCCTGACTGCTTGAACTTATTGATGAAAATCATGGGCAGTAATTGTGATGCATTGTAGAATCAAATTGTTGACATGATAACGGTAATCGAATCGTGAGACCACTGAAAAGTAGCACCTCTACTCCCAAGTTAGATTTGCCACCCAGCAAAGCATTGCAGCTGTGGAAACGTAAGTGACCCCAAGTGGCCCGCAAATGATGAGGATGGATGACTGTGGGTCCAAAATCATGGCAAAAAAACTAATAATCTTTATGTCCATCATTCAAAAACAGGACACTGACAGGACATCAGCACACACAGTGAGGTCGATGCGTTTCATGTCTCACTAATGCTTAACTGCTTGCCGACGTACTAGTATGGCAGCAAAGCAGCCTCTCTATGCTGGATCCATGCGCCTGCTGGCCTGGCTGTGCTATGATTCGTTACCTCACAAACCGATCAGCGGGTCTCAGCCAATGATTGACTGCTGGCACTCACTGATTGGCTCAATACAGAGCTCTGTTCACCCAAAAAAATTGTTGGTCTTTTTTATTTTATATTGCAAAAAAACAAACAAACAGGTGTGATTAAATAACACCAAAAGAAAGCGATTTGTGGTGAAAAAAAGGACATAAAATTCATTTGGGTACAGTGTTGCATGGCTGAGTAATTGTCAAAGTGTGAGAGCATCGAAAGCTGAAAATTGGTCTGGGCAGGAGGGGTGTTTAAGTGCCCAGTAGGCAAGTGGTTAAGAAAATACAAGAATGTGGAATATAAAGTTTTGTTTTAATAAAAGAATTTGAGTAGTTCTCCAACTATGTGTGGTTAACCTAAAATCAGTTCTCATATCGCTGTTTTACTAACCTGATGACTTATTAGGCCCCTTTTAGACGTGCGGATCCGTATTTAGGCTAACTGTGTGGGGATCACTAGGAACAGCAGATCTCCATGTTCTCCCCTGTTAAACAACTGTGATCTGCCCTGTTTCAGATCCCCGTATTGCCTCCGTTGTACCGTGAGTGGCAGCAGGTGTGCCGGCGGACAACAGGTCCTCTGGGCACGCGCAATGGCTCCTTCTCCTCCGTGCAGCAGTGTGTGCCCACGCTATCTTAGAGGTCGACCGATATGGCCGATGCCGATATTTACAGACACCTTTCCCACTGGGGCGTTTTTTTTAGGTGCTTTTGGGCTAAAAATAGCGCCTGTAAAGTGCCTGCAAAACGGCTCCCCTGCAGTCTGTGTGAAAGAGAGTGCTTTCACACTGAGGCGATGCGCTGGCAGGATGTTAAAAAAAAAAAAAAAAGTCCTGCAAGCAGCACGTTTGGAGTGGTGTATAGCGCTCCTCCACCACTCCTGCCCATTGATATTAATGAGCACCACTGCTGAAGTGCATGCAATGTGATTTGGCAGCGGTGCTTCACGGGCGCATTTAACCTCTTCCTCAGCCGCTAGCTGGGTTATATGCGCCCCGCTAGCAGCCGAATAGCACCGCTAAAAAGATGGTAAAGCGCCGCTAAAACTAGCAGCGTTTTACCATCAATGCCTGCCCGCTCCAGTGTGAAAGCAGCCTATAAAATAAAAACGGGTAGTCGAAACTTTTGGATGAAAAAAAAAATGGGCTAACTTTACTGTTTTAGTTTTTTTTTTTTTTTTTATCATTTAGTGTATTTTTTTCCCCAAAAAATTGCATTTGAAAGACCTCTACGCAAATGTCGTGTGACATAAAATTGCAACAACCACTATTTTATTCCCTAGGGTCTCTGCTAAAAAAATATATATAATTTTTTGGGGGTCTAAGTGATTTTCTGGCAGAAAATACAGGACTTTTACTTGTAAGCAACAAGTGTCAGAAAAGTGTCTTTAAATGGTTAAACTGAGAACTCACACAGAGTTGAGTTCATTCATTCAAGTGTAAACATTGTATCTTTTTGCTCTTTTCTTGGCAGACTGCCCAGATAGGAGACAAGTGCTTCTATGAAGACTCAGGCAACTTGCATTGACTTCTATTACAGAAGTCATTTCCAAGTCGCGCTGTAGTTCTAAATCTGCCTTTTTATCAGCTCAATCGATGCCGATTAATTAAAAAACTGCAAATATCGGCCGATATATCGGTCGACCTCTACTATCTATTGCATGAAATGATGTACAGGTACGTCGTTTTGTACAACAGGGCCGCCCTGCCGCAGTATATATGCGGTGGGTGGTCTTTAACCACTTAATGACCACCGCATGCCATTGTACGTCATCACAATGGCATGTACAGGCACAAGCACGTACATGTACGTGCTTGCCTTCCAGCGGGTGGGGGGTCCAATCGGACCCCCTCTCGCTGGATGCGGCGGTCCGTTACGCTTCAGGAGTGATCCGGGATGAGGGGATGGCCGTTGGTTTCTGGCCATCCCCTCTCGATCGCTCCTGGCGAATGAGAAGCTTCCTCCCACTGTGTATTGTATACACAGGCAGGGAGGAAGTGATGTCATTCTCCTCGGGGCAGTCTTTTTGACCGGACTATGAGGAGAAGACTAAAAGTAAGTGTGCACCAACACTACACTGACATGTAGGCACACACAGGCACACAAACCCCCCCCGCCCCCCCTCCCCCCCCAGTCACAGTGTCACTGATTGCAGTGATCATTTATTTTCTGATCACTGCATTCAGTGTCAGTTGTAAAAGTAAAAAGTGTCAGGGCAGTTAGTGTTAGGTCCAGGGTAGCCCCCTACCACTCCCCCAATAAAGGTTTAACCCCCAGATTGCCCCTAGAGTTAACCCTTTCACCCCCTTTTGCCAGTGTCACTAAGCGATCGTTTTTCCGATCGCTGCATTAGTGTCCCTAGGTAGCTAGTTATTTTTTTAGGTTCACCGCCAGGTTTTTATAGAGCTAGGTACCCCGATATACTACCCAATAATGGTTTTAACCCCCTGATTGTCCCTAGTTAACCCTTTCACCAGCGATCACTGTATAAGTGACGCTGGTTAGCCAGTTATTTAGGTTCCCCGTCAGGTTTTTATATAGCGCCAGGGACCCCCATATACTACCTAATAAAAATTTGAACCCCCTGATTGCCCCTAGTTAACCCTTTCACCAGTGATCACCGTATAAGTGTTTACGGGTGACTCTGGTTAGTTAGTTTGCTTTTTATAGCATCAGGGCACCCACCATTTATTACCCAATAAAGGTTTAACCCCCTGATCACCCGGCGGGTGATATCAATTCGGTTTTAGGGTCAGGGTCTGCGTCGCCCCAGGCAGCGCTAGGTTAGTGCCAGTACCACTAACACCCCCGCGCAAAGCATAAACCTCCCGTAGTGGTATAGAATCTGAACAGATCAATATCTGATCAGATCTATACTAGCGTCCCCAGCAGTTTAGGGTTCCAAAAAAATGCATTGTTAGCGGGATCAGCCCAGATACCTGCTAGCACCTGCGTTTTGCCCCTCCGCCCAGCCCACCCAAGTGCAGTATCGATCGATCACTGTCACTTACAAAACACTAAACACATAACTGCAGCGATCGCAGAGTCAGGCCTGATCCCTGCGATCGCTAACAGTTTTTTTTGGTAGCGTTTTATATTTAAATCCGGAAGGCAATGCTTGGTTTTTGGGGTCCCGTATGTGGCTAGGCTCCCAAAAAGTCCCCCACATGTGGTATCCCCGTACTTGGGAGAAGCAGCAAAAATTTTTTTGGGGTGTAATTTGACTTATGCCCATAGCATGTGTGAGCAATATATCATTTAGTGACAACTTTGTGCAAAAAAAAAAAAATTGTAATATTCCTGCAACTTGTGGCAAAATATAAAATATTCCATGGACTCAACATGCCTCTCAGTAAATAGCTTGGGGTGTCTACTTTCCAAAATGGGGTCATTTGGGGGGGGGGGGGGGGTTTGTGCTATTTTGGCATTTTATGGCCTTCGAAACTGTGATAGGTAGTGAGGAGTGAAATCAAAAATTTGCACCCTTAGAAATCCTGAAGGCAGGGATTGGTTTTCGGGGTGCCGTACGCGGCTAGACTCCCAAAATGTCCCACATTTGTGGTATCCCCGTACTCAGGAGAAGCAGCAGAATATATTTTGGGGTGCAATTCCACATATAACTATGGCATGTGTGAGCAATATATCATTTAGCGACAACTTTTTGTAAACTTTTTTTTTTTTGTGTCATTATTCAATCACTTGGGACAAAAAAAAAAAAAAATATTCAATGGGCTCAACATGCCCCTCAGCAATTTCCTTGGGGTGTCTACTTTCCAAAATGGGGTCATTTGGGGGGGGTGGGGGGTTTGTACTGCCCTGCCATTTTAGCACCTCAAGAAATGAGATAGGCAGTCATAAATTAAAAGCTGTGTAAAGACATGTGGCTGAATACATTTTGCCCTAAATGTATGGCTAAAATTGAGTTTATTTAATTTTTCTTATAACAAAAAGTAGAAAATATAATTTCTCAAATTATTTTTTGCGATATAAATGGAAAAAGACCGAAAATTTTCGGTCTTTTTCCATTTATATCGCAAAAAATTAAAATCGCAGAGGCAATCAAATACCATCAAAAGAAAGCTCTATTTGTGGGAAGAAAAGGACGCAAATTTCGTTTGGGTACAACATTGCATGACCGCGCAATTACCAGTTAAAGCAGTGCAGTGCGAAATTGTAAAAAGACCTCTGGTCCTTAGGCTGAAAATTGGTCCGTGGCTAAAGCGGTTAAGTTGTTAAAGATCACCTGTCATGTCAGATCCATCATGGCAGCGCCTGTTAGTGGGCATCCACTCACCTGCTGCTGCCACCACATCCTTCACCTTGTGTCACTGCCGCATCACCAGCCTATTAACTATTTCAATATAGGGCACTTACACCCTCTTCCTGCCCAAGCCAATTTTCAGCAATGTCGCTGTTAAAATGACAATTGCGTGGTCATGCTACACTGTACCCAAACAGCATTTTAATCATTTTGTTCCCACAGATAGAGCTTTCTTTTGGTGATATTGATCACCTCTGCCTTTTTTATTGTTTGCTAAACAAAAAAAAAAAAAAAAAAGTTTTAAAAAAAAGTAAGTTTTCTCCTTCACTGATGGGCACTGATAAGGCGGCACAGATGAGGTGGCACTGACAATGGGCACCGATAGGCAGCACTGATGGACACTCATGGGTGGCAATTACACATGGCACTGAGAGATGGCATTGTTAGGCATCACTGATGGCACTGGCAGGCATTGGGGATAGGCACTGATTGGCAGCTGCCTGGGTACTGATTGGCAATTCCCTGGTGGTCTAGGATGGCATACCTGGTGGTCCAGTGTGGTGGTCATCCCTGGTGGCCCTGGGTGGGCATCCGAGGGGGGGCTGCGCTGATAATCTGCACCGCCATCAGAGGCTCTTTACCGAGATCGGTGTGGCGGTGCGTCAGACTGATACTCCACACCACCGATCGCCACGATGTGCGCCTCCACACGGGCGCACAAGAGCGGTTGTGCTGGAGAGCTGTCATATGTCGTCCACCCAAATGAGAGCAGCGTCATTTCATTGCCGGCCGGTGGGCAGGAAGTGGTTAAAGCAAATGGGATTGTCGGTGCGTCAACAGCGGGTCAGAGGAGGAGCCGCTGCGGGACAGAGATGACAGTTGTGCTTTAAAAATGTAAATTGTGAGTTGACGCGTCACATAGTTTCCTCACCGCCTGTCGGTAGCCCCTGGAGCGCGTTCCGGAGGCAGATCAGGGCTTCAGGAGGCAAGGGTAATTTCTACGCATGTCTGAATCTCCCCTAAGTGAGAAGTGAAACGCGTCGACCTCGCTGTGTGTGAGTGCTCTGATGGCCTGTATTTAACTGATCAGAAGAAGACGGATTTTTAGCCATGATTTGAGCTTTGCAGTGCCTCGTGTTTTCACCGACCCTTTGCCACCAGTGTGAACCTAACCTTGGGGTGGCTACAAATGCTGCAATCTGATTGGACAATATTTACCAAAACTGTAATATGAGGAGAAACCTAAACAATCTAATTTTATAGTGAAGCGGTAGGGCCCTCCGCTACTACTGCCGGTAGATCTACAGCCCCACACACACACGAAAGTTTTGTGAATGCGAAAAAAATAAAAAACACCCTACAACGGCACAACGCAATTTATATTTACTGGCACCCCAAACAGTTAGCTGAGGCGAGTTTTGTCATGCGAGAGATACACGGTGAATAAATAAAAAAATAAATAAAAAAAAAGGAAGCACGCAAAGCTCACCGCCCGGACTGGCGCATTTATCAAGTGAACGTGCCATGAGCGAGCGACACGCGTTACTGCTACGCCTACTGTCAACGCAGCCTTGGGGAGATGGTACAATCAGATTGTATAGTGTATGGGGGAGTGCACCCACCCTCTATGATTATCAGGTGAGGAGTCTCTGGTTCTCAAGGCAGGCTGGGTCTTGTAGTCCCCCCACACATATACATTGCCCTCATATCATCCCCTCCCCCTCCCTCAATGAGCTAACACAGAAGTGGCACAGGACGCCCCCATACCTCTTCCGGTCTCCTACTCACCTTATCCAGTACAGGCGGACGCTCTCTTCGCCCTACATCCGCTGTAGCGACCCTCCCAGCACTTGGACAAGCCCGGCCGGGTCACCGCTTCCGCAACCCGCAGGGCGGACCATCCACAGCCGCCGCAAGAAGTCCGGCCTCCCGCTCCGGTCACGTGTAGTCGGCATCAGCTATTGGTCCGCAACAGCCTCACGGGCCGAAAAGGCCAATAGGGATCGCGCGATGGCTCCAGGAAGAGGGCGGAGTCGCCTGGTCTCCATAGAGAGGTTTGGAACGCGGCTTGTTGACAGTGACAGGTCCGGGGAAGCTGCGCATGTGCAGGCTTGGACAGTGAGCAGAGAGCTCAATTCTTCATCTCCAGCATGCAGACTGGCTGGCTCCTTACAAAGACAATATTTGCTTATTTTGGAGTTAAAGGGGGTTATAAACTCTCTTTTTCTTTTTAAATAACAAACATGTCATACTTACCTCCACTGTGCAGTTCGTTTTGCACAGAGTGGCCCAGGTCCACGACTTCTGTGGTCCCCCTAAAGTTGCTACTGTCACATTCGGCTACCCATCACATTTTGCTACCCGCTGGAGTGTGCATGCGCGACGCCGCCGTAGATTGTAAGCTCTAACGAGCAGGGCCCTCTGATTCCCCCTGTCTTGAATTGTATTGTATTGTAATGTCTACCCTAATATTGTAAAGTGCTGCATAAACTGTCGGCGCTATATAAATCCTGTATAATAATAATAATGCGTTCCAACTGAGGCAAACTCGCCTTGTTCGCCACTCTGGGCACGGCCTCGCTTTGCTCGTTATAAATATAATCAAACTCTGTGTCCACTTGGATGGTGGGGCTTGAACTTGGACTCGAGTGGAACGCATACGGCGACGTCACGAATGCGCAGTCCAGTGGGTAGCCAACTGTGATGGGTCGCCATATGTGACGAAACACCAACGCATCCCTTTAAACCCAAACACATTAATTACACAGGTTCTGAGGCTAATTTCATGCAGATAAGGCACCAAGTGAGTTTAATTATCACCTTTATCAGCCACAGAACCTGTGTAATTCATACTCTAGTCCCCTGGCGGCGCTGGTAGCTCCTCCCCATATCTAGTGTCCATGTTGGAGGGTGAACACTAAGGATGAGCTCCGGCGTGTTCGCACAGCCCACATGCAGAGCCGCCAGGAAGTCTGCGCTGCGCTAATCACAGGCAGTGAGACATTGTCCCCATGCGTGGCCTCAGAGATCAGGAAATGTCTCATTGCCTGTGATCCCTAGTGAACACCCGTGCGGGTGCGCTCCCGGGTCCTGCATCTGTGTACATTCACACAGAATGCTGGACTTGGCCCCGCCCCCTGGTGCCCACGTCATTGGATTTGATTGACAGCAGTGGGAGCCAATGGCTGCGCTGCTATCAATCTATCCAATTAAGAGCCAAGACAATGAGCAGAGAGGAAGAGCGCGTCTCCGCCGGGGAACAAACAGGCTCAGGGCTGAATAAAACAGGGGGACTGGGGTCCGGTCAGTGTCAGAAGTTTTTTCACCTTCATGCATAGGATGCTTTAAGGTGAAAAAACATGAGGGTTTACAACCCCTATAACCACTTAAGGACCGAGCTTCTTTCTGAGATATGGTGTTTACAAGTTAAGTTGTTTTTTTTGCTACAAATTTACTTAGAACCATCAAACGTTATATATTTTTTTTACTAACACCCTAGAGAATAAAATGGCGGTTGTTGCAGTACTTTCTGTCACACCGTATTTGTGCAGCGGTCTCATAAGCACACTTTTTTTTTTTTTAAATACACTTTGTTGAATTAAAAAATAAGACAACAGTAAAGTTAGTCCATTTTTTTTCTTCATATTGTGAAAGATAATGTTACGCCGAGTAAATTGATACCCAACATGTCAGGCTTCAAAATTGAGCCCGCTCGTGGAACGGCGACAAACTTTTACCCTTAAAAATCTCTAAAGGGGACATTTAAACAATTCTACAGGTTGCATGTTTTGAGTTACAGAGTAGGTCTAGGGCTAAAATGATTACTCTCGCTCTACCCATCATGGGGATATCTCACACATGTGGTTTGAACACAGTTTTCATATGCAGGCGCTGCTGACACATTCATTTGCTTTAAGAAGGGGACTCCCAGATTCCGCCCCCCCCATGTGAATAGGTATCGGGTACTTCGTACCCCTACCCATTCACCAACAAAGCAGTGAAATGTAATAAAAACACAAGAGACGGCTTTTGACAATTCCTTTATTAATAGCTCTGTCTTCCCTAGCCGTCTCTTCCCGCCGTCTTCTCCTTCCCGCCGTCTCTTCCCGCTGCTGTCTTCTTATTCGCTGCCGGTTACCTGCTAAATTTTTTTTAAAAGTAGCTCTCGTTCTGTTGATGTCATCATCTGTTTTCTTGGCGCCCGCTCTCTGCCGACTCTTATATAGCAATGAGGCGTGGCCATGCGATGACATCGCCCAGAGAGCCCATCCCTTGTCAGTAGCCACACCCCACTGCTTTATAAGAGACAGCAGAGAGCGGGCGACAACCAAACAGATACAGACATCAACAGAGCAAGAGCATTTTTAAAAAAAATTTTAGCGGGTAACCGGCGGCGAGGAAGAAGTCAGCAGCAGATAGAGATGACAGCTGTGGGAAGAGACAACTCAAGGAGAGGACGGCGGGAAGAGACGGCTCGAGAAGACAGAGCTATTAATAAAGGAATTGTCAAAAACCAGCTCTTGTGTTTTTATTTACATTTCATTGCTTTTTTGGTGAATGGGTAGGGGTAAGATGTACCTGATACCCATTTAAATAGGGGGAGGCTGGGAGCTGGGGGCCCCCTTCTTAAAGGGGGGCTTCCAGGTTCCAAGAAGCCCCCCACCCGCAGACCCCAACAGCCACTGGCTAGGGATTTCAGGAAGAGGCCCTTGTCCTCATCAACGTGGGGGACAAGGCGCTTTGGGGGGGGACAGAGACCCCCCATGCTGAGGGCATGCTGCCTGGTAGGTTCAGGAGGGTGGGGGCACTCGCCTGTCCCCTCCCTTTCCTGACCTGCCAGGCAGTATGCTCGGATAAGGGTCTGGTATGGGTTTTGGGGGGGGGGGGCCGCACAATTTTTTTTTTATTTTGCCGTGGGGGAGCTACTCCAGGACATGGAGAGTGTTACTGGCCAGATTACCAGGTAAAAATAAAGGGAAAAACAACCACCATGTTTAGGGATTGATAAGCTACAATATATAAAATGTATGCTTTTGGGTTTATTATGGTTTAAGGCCCCTTTTACACCAGCAGATTGATCAGGTCGTTTTTCAGGCGGACCAGATCGAACAACCTATTGCTGTTTATGGAGAGGCGGATGTCATGTGTCTGTTTACACCCGCAGGCATCTGATCCGCTAAAATCAAATGGATGGGGATACATTCGGATCTGGGTCAGATCGAATGATAGCTCCATAGGGAAGTTGTGTCCATGTCCGCTCTATATAATAGAGCAGACACAGACCTGTCATCCGCCTGTTCAGCGGGGATTAGCTCACAGGTCCCCACTGAGCAGGTGGATCCGCTTGACGGATTCTGGTCTGTCTGAAAAGGGACCTTAAGGTTAATCTTCCTTTCATCCAATCTCAAATTGTGAACACCTATCTTCTTCAGGGACCTCAGCGTAAACAGTTTACTACATGTAGCGCTCCCCCCACGTAGGTTAATGTGGTTTGTCTCCCACTCTGCACAGCCAATCACCCGAATTTCCAAACACACAGAGTCAAGAAGAAGTCCTTGCACTTGTTTTTTTATTTTTTTTGCTTTATTAGGGGATTAAACATGGATGGGGATGGGGCACATATGGGATGCCCACTTGATTGAAATATACATAGGGAATGAACTAAATAAACTCTGTTATTGACAAACCTCTTCTCTTTTACCTCCAGCAAATACACTTGCTTGCAGACTATCACTCCCAGGACCAGCTAGCACTGATGTGGGGACCTAACACTGACTCTGTCAGGCCCAAAGCAAATGTCCTTTGCAGGCAGGGCCCCTATGGTGTAGCAAAAATGGTAATCCATTGTGCTAGCTGTCCCACATGTGGCTACCGCTCCAAGTACCACCTCTCCAGGCACTGCCAGCCCTCCTGGCTGCAGCTGCCCATTTCCAATGCTTGTGTCACCACAGTCTTCCTGACTTGGTCTGCACCCATCCCAGACTGCCACATCTCAGTCCTCTCAGGTGTGCCTCCTAGTCCTCCTGACTGTGTGTCACTCACCAGCCCTCCTGGCTGTTCCTGTTGCTCCTGGAGACTTGCCCAGCAGTGTTCTCCTGCTGTCCTTCTTGCTCCCAGTGCCTCCTGGGTTCTGAGAGTCTCCCATCCACACACGAGCCCAGGCCTAAGGTCACCCCCACACAGACTGGGGAGCCCCTTAAAGGCCACGACAGTCTATCACTCTATCTCCAGCTTCCACCCAAACTCTCCTCCCCAGCTGGGCTGACTCAGAGTATTTGAGGGGGCCTGTTCCTGTCAACTCAAGTTGGGGATTGGTCAGGGCCCTCAGAATACTCCCGACACCTCTACCTTACTTCCCCTCCCATTTTTCTAGAAGGCTCCAGTACATACCAGCCAAGTCTGCATAAATTGACCTGTACTAAAAAAAAATAACAATTTATACTTCTAGCACTAGAGGGTGCTGCATACATTTATTATAAGCACCTTGGACAAATTTGTAGATTTTGATCATATAACTTCTCCAGAATGAATAAATGTAATCTATGTAACCATTCCTCAGAGCTGAGGTCCTCCAGTCCCCTTATTAATTTTGTTGTCCTTCGCTGAAATCTTTCCAGCTCAAGGACATCCTTCCTGTGGATTGGTGATCAAAACTAAACTGAATATTCATGATGAGGCTGAACGAATATTTTATAAAGGGGTGGAATTATGTATTTATCTCTGGAATGTATGCCCTTTTTTTTAATGCATGATAGTATTTTGCTGGCATTGTTAGCTGCGGCTTGGCATTGCATGCTATTGCTAAGTCTTTGATCTACAAGCACCCCCAGAACTTTTTCCATCACTGATTCTCCCAGGGGAACTCCTCCTAATGTGTAATTTGCATGTATATTTTTGGTACCAAGTGCATAAGTTTAAATTTCTCAATATGGAACCTCATCTGCCATATACCTGCCCAACCCCCTATTTTGTCAAGGTCTTTCTGCAATGTTGCATAATGCATACTTGCAGATTTTATTTCACTAGCTTGGTGTTGTAAGCAAAAACTGAAATTGAGCTGGTAATTCCATCTTCAATATCATTAACCACTTAAGCCAGACCATTTTTTGCGATTCGGCACTGCGTTGTTTTAACTGACAATTGCGCGGTCGTGCGACGTGGCTCCCAAACAAAACTGACGTCCTTTTTTTTCCACAAATAGAGCTTTCTTTTGGTGGTATTTGATCACCCCTGCGGTTTTTATTTTTTGCGCTATAAACAAAAAAAGAGCGTCAATTTAGAAAAAAAATCATTATTTTTTTACATTTTGCTTTAATAAATACCCCCCAAAAATATGTAAAAAAAAATTTTTTTTCCTCAGTTTAAGCCGATACGTATTCTTCTACATATTTTTGGTAAAAAAATCACAATAAGTGTTTATTGATTGATTTGCGCAAAAGTTATAGCATTTATAAAAAAGAGGATAGTTTTATGGCATTTTTATTAATAATTTTTTTTTTTACTAGTAATGGCGGTGATCAGCAATTTTTATCTTAACTGCGACATTGTGGCGGACAGATCTGACACTTTTGGTGCAATTTTGGGACCATTCACATTTATATAGCATTCAGTGCAATTAAAATGCATTGATTACTGTGTAAATGTGACTGGCAGTGAAGGGGTTAACCACTTTTTTTACTAGTAATGGTGGCGATCAGAGATTTTTATCGTAACTGCAACATTATGGCGGACACATCCGGTGTGAGCAATTATGTAAGTGAGTGTTAGGTCCCCTTTTAGACAAAGATTTTCAGTAGTGATGTAATGGATGGAGTTAGTGCCCATATACTGTATATGCCAGGATGTGAAGAGCTTTAGAATTGGGGTATGGGAGCCAAAGAACCCAGAGCCGTGTATATGTAGTCAGATACTGCCAGGGCCCTGCTCAGGGCTGAAGTCTTGGGAGAAGTGTACATTTTTCAGTAGGTGCAGCTGCAGCAGTCCTGTTTCTGATACAACATTCAGGGAGTTATGAGCTGGATGCATAAAGCCTAATGGGCCAAATTAGAGCACTCTGAGAAAGTACTAATGAGAAAGAGAGCAAGATCCTGGAAGCATGCCGGCTGCACACAACTATAGAGTGGATCACATAGAAAGACTGGTATACTATAGAAAGCACCTTGTTCATTTTGGCTGGCAAAGTAGGACCCTTCACCTTGTAGAGCTATACCCATAGGAGCCACTAATTAGTATGGGCCCTCTGTTCTTTGCCTCAAACTTTTCCAACAAAACCTCAGTCCCTCTAACACACCAGGTTGAGTGTACAAACATACATTTTAACAGGAAATCCCTGAAGGTAATACTTAACAACACTATATCAAAGAAAACAGGTGCTAAACCAGGTATTAAAGACAATCTTAATATATTGCCACCCAATATGGTTGGTAACTAGGCAAGCGTAAAAAGGATTAACAATGGTAATAACACAATTAAGCATACAAAGTGATCAACAATAAGGACTAGGCACAAGATGACATTTTGTGCCCAGATCAGCATAAACTTTACCAAGGCCACCACAAGTGCAGCAGTAAGCGGTAGTAAGGTTTAATCTATCGAGTGCTGGAACTATACTGCCAGACAGGGTTTGCACTGACCAAAAGAAAAGGAGAATGACAACTGAGGGGGCATGGGTAATAAACGGGGCTGGCTGAATAATTATCCTCTTGCCAACCGACTCACGTCGGTATACGTCGGCAGAAGGGCACGTACAGGCTGATTAACATTCCTGTACGTTGCCCTTTAAGAAGCAGTTTTCGCGCGCGTGCGCTGTGACCTCCATGAGTGCGATCGTCTCACGGAGAGGAAGAATGGGGAAATTCTAATGTAAACAAACATTTCCCCATTCTGCCTAATGACAGGTAGAGTTGAGCTGAACTCGGGAGGAGTTCGGTTCACACCAGAACATACGAAACAGACAACAAATTTGTTTGAACATGCGAACACCATTAAAGTCTATGGGACACGAACATGAAAAATCGAAAGTTCTAATTTTAAAGGCTAATATGCATGGTATTATCTTAACCACTTCAATACTGGGCACTTATACACCTTCCTGCCCAGACCAATTTTGAGCTTTCAGCGCTGTCGCACTTTGAATGACAATTGCGTGGTCATGCTACACCATACTCAAACTACATTTTTATAATTTTTTTTCACACAAATGGAGCTTTCTTTTGGTGGTATTTGATCACCTCTGGGATTTTTACTTTCTGCTAAACAAATAAAAAAAGGCGGAAATTTTTAAAAAAAACATGTTTTTTTTTGTTTCAGTTACAAAACTTTGTAAATAAGTACGTTTTCTCCTTCACTGATGGGCACTGATGGGGCTGCAGTGACGGGCACTGATAAGGTGGCACTGATGGGCACCAATGATGTGGCATCAATGAACTGGCACTGATAGGCGGCACTGATAGGTGGCACTGATATGCAACACAGATAGACACTGATAGGTGGCACAAATAGGCACTGATATGTGGCACGGATTGGCATGGATGGGTGGCATGGATAGGTGGCATGGATGGGCATGGATAGATGGCACGGATGGGCATGGATGGGCACTGATAGGCAGCATGGATGGGCACTGATAGGCGGCATGGATGGGCATGGATGGGCACTGATAGGTGACATGGATGGGCACTGATAGGCGGCATGGATGGGCACTGATAGGTGGCACGGATGGGCAGTGATAGACAGCACGGATGGGCACTGATAGGCAGCACAGATGGGCATTGTAGTGTACAGTATTGTAGGGATGGATGCCAATCAGTGCCAAACAATAATGCATGGCAATCAGTGATGCCCATTGTGGGCACTGATTGACATCCATTATGGGCATTGATTGGCATCCATTGTGGGCACTGACTGGCATCTCTGGTGGTCTAGGGGGGCATACCTGGTGCTGCGCATCCCTGGTGGTCTGGTGGCATCCCTGGTGGTCCAGTGAGGGCATCCTCGGGGGAGCTGTGCTGATAATCAATCAGCACAGACCCCCCCCCCCCCCCCCCCGTCAGAAGAGCAGCCGATCAGCTCTGCTCTACTCGCGTCTGATAGACGTGGTGAGGAAAAGCCGATCACCGGCTCTTCCTATTTACACTGTGATCAGCCATGATTGGACATGGCTGATCACATGGTAAAGAGTCTCCGTCAGAGACTCTTTACCGAGATCGTAGTTGCGGTGTGTCAGACTGACACACTCCAACAACGATCGCCGCGATGCACGCCCCGGGGGCGCGCAGCGGCTTAATATCCTGATCACGTCATATGACGTCCTGTCAGGATATTAAAACCACTTTGGCACCGTCATTTTGCTATATGGCGGGCGGCAAGTGGTTAAAAAGTATTTCCTGCCCCAGGGGACATGAATCAACGCAAAAAAAAGTTTTAAAAGCAAACTTTTTTTTGGGAGCAGTGACTTTAATAATGCTTAACCAATTAAGGACCAGCCTCGTTTTGAGATTTAGGTGTTTACATGTTTAAAACAGTTTTTTTTGCTAGAAAATTACTTAGAACCCCCAAACAGTACAAATTGTTTTTTTCTAACACCCTAGAGAATAAAATGGCAGTCGTTGCAATACTTTTTTTCACACCGTATTTGCGCAGCGGTCTTACAAGCGCACTTTTTTTGGAAAAAATTAACTTTTTTGAATAAAAAAATAAGACAGCAGTAAAATTAGCCCAATTTTTTTTAAATTGCGAAAGATGTAAGTAAGTAAGTAAATTGATACCCAACATGTCACGCTTCAAAATTGCGCCCACTCGTGGAATGGCGACAAACTTTTACCCTTAAAAATCTCAATAGGCTAAGTTTAAATAATTCTACAAGTTCCATGTTTTACGTTACAGAGGAGATCTAAGGCTAGAATTATTGCTCTCGCTCTACCGATCACAGCATACCTCACAGGTGTGGTTTGAACACCGCTTTCATATGCGGACCCTACTCACTTATGCGTTAGCTTCTGCACACGAGCGCGGCGGGACGGGGCACGTTTAAAACATTTTTTTATTATTATTATTTATTTTACCTTTTATTTTTTATTTTTAGACTGTCTAAAGAAAAAAGAATTGTCACTTTTATTTCTATTACAAGGAATGTATACATCCCTTGTAATAGAAAAAAGCATGACAGGTCCTCTTAAATATGAGATCTGGGGTCAAAAAGTCCTCAGATCTCATATTTAGACTAAAATGCAATAAAAAAAAATTGTAATTTAAAAAAATCATTTAAAAAAATTGGCCCTTTAAGAGCTGTGGATGGAAGTGACGTTTTGACGTCGCTTCCGCCCAGCAATTGTATGGAGACGGGTGGGCGCCATCTTCCCCTCACTCGTCTCCATCCACAGCTAACGTCAGGACACGATTGCCTCCGCCGATGACAGCAAAATGACATAGTTAGTAAGGTTGAATAAAGACACCAGTCCATCCAGTTCAACCTGAGTGTCTACAATTGTCCCCATCACTGTACATTGCACACTCACATCGGTCCCTACCCTCAAGGAGCCCACAATCCAAGGTCCCCATTTATATACTAGGGCCAATTAGCCTACCTGTATGTCTTGGGAGTGTGGGAGGAAACCGAGTACCCGAAGGAAACCCACGCAGGCACAGGGAGAGAAATGACATTTCTAAAGGAAAAAAAGTCATTTAAAACTACTCGTGGATATAATGAATTGTCAGTCCGGCAATACACATAAAAGTTCATTGATAAAAACAGCATGGGATTCCCCCACGGGGGAACCCTAAACCAAAATGAAAAAAAAAAATGTGCGGGGGTCCCCCCAAATTCCATAACAGGCCCTTCAGGTCTGGTATGGATATTAAGGGGAACCTCGTGCCAAAATGTAAAAAAAAAATGGCATGGGTGTCCCCCTCCGAATCCATACCAGACCCTTATCCGAGCAAGCAACATGGCAAGCCGCAAGAAAAGAGGGGGGGCGAGATAGCACCCCCCTCCTGAACCGTACCAGGCCACATGCCCTCAACATTGGGAGGGTGCTTTGGGGTAGCGGTTGATGGGGAGAAGGGCCTCATCCCCGCAACCCTTACCCGGTGGTTGTGGGGGTCTGCAGGCAGGGGGGCTTATCGGAACCTGGAAGCCCCCTTTAACAAGGGGACCCCAGATCCTGGCCCCCTCTGTGTGAAATGGTAACGGGTACAAACGTACACCTATCATTTCACAAAAAATGTGTGAGAATGGTAAAAAAAGACACCACACGCCTTGGGACAAGTCCTTTGTGGCCCTGCCCTCAGTTATAAAAGAACTGTCACCTGAGAGGCCCATCATTACAGTGGGTGCCTCCCATGAAGGCAGATCATAGACGGCTTGCGTTTTTTTTTTTTTTTTCAGTCCGTCGGAGCGCGAGAAGAAGAAGAAAACTCAGTGGGACAGTTTTATTCTTTTTTTATTTAATAAAGGACTTGTCGCAAGGCGTGTAGTGTCTTTTTTTTACCATTTTCACACATTTTTTGTGAAATGGTAGGGGTACAATTGTACCCATTACCATTTCACACGGGGGGGGGGGCTGGGATCTGGGGGTCGCCTTGTTAAAGGGGGCTTCCAGATTCCGATAACAACATGGGGACAAGGTGCTTTGGGGGCCGCTACCCCAAAGAACCCTCCCAATGTTGAGGGCATGTGGCCTGGTAAAGTTCAGGAAGGGGGGCGCGCTCTCATTTCCCCCTCTTTTCCTGCGGCCTGCCAGGTTGATTGCTTGGATAAGAGTCTGGTATGGATTTTTGGGGGGCCCCACTCCATTTTTAAAAAAAATTGGTGTGGGGTTCCCCTTAATATCCATACCAGACCTTTTCATTTTGGTTTGGGGTTCCCCTGTGGGGGAATCCCATGCTGTTTTTATCAATGAACTCTTATGTTTATTGCCGGACCGACAATTCATTATAGCCGAGTAGTTTTATATGACATTTTTCCTTTAGAAATGTAATTTTGCTGTCAGACTGTTCTAAACACGGGAAACATGTGCCACTTTACAGGCATACTATAGACACCCCCAGGTACGAAATTTAAAGGAATATTACACTTTTATTGTTTCACTTTAAGCATTATTAAAATAATTTTTTTTTTGCATTGATACATGTCCCCTAGGGAAGGACCCAGATCCCCAAACACTTTTTGTGACAATACCATGCATATAAGCTTTTAAAATTAGCACTTTTGATTTCTCCCAGTAGAGACCCGCGAGATTTCTTAACCAGTAGAGACCCGCGCTATAGCCAAATGACGGCTACAGCGCGGACCTCCTTTGCCGGGACGACGTCTATTGACGTCGTCCCGTGCACGAGCGGCCTGCGCGCCCCCTGAGGGGCGTGCGCGGCACGCTCTTTGATCGGCGAGTCTACGAGACTCGCCTGATCAGGGATCCGAGCAAGGGGTCGATCCCGACCCCTTACCACGTGATCAGCTGTCAGCCAATGACAGCTGATCATGTGATACAACGGAGCCGGTAATCGGCTATTTTTCCTCCTCGCGCTAACAGCGCGAGGAGAAAAAAAAGAGCCGATCACCGGCGGCCATGATCGGGACATCAGTCCCGATCACGGCCAGCTTACCAGTGCCCACCTGCTCCCTGCCAGTGCCACCTCTGTAATAAAAAAGTGCCCCCCATCAGTGCCACCCATCAGTGCCCATAGTGCCACCCAGCAGTGCCCATAGTGCCACCCAGCAGTGCCCATAGTGCCACCCAGCAGTGCCCACAGTGCCACCCATCAGTGCCCACAATCTGCCTCAACAACGGTGCTGCACCCCAGTGCCACATATCCGTGCCAATCAATGTCATCTACCAGTGCCCATCAGTGCCCATCAGTGCCCAGCAGTGCCACCTATCAGAGCCACCTATCAGTGCCACCTATCAGTGCCCATCAGTTCCATCTATCAGTGGTACCTATTAGTGCCACCCATCCGTGCCACCCATCTGTGCCATATTATCTGTGCCCATCTTTACCCATCAGTGCCGCCTTATCTGTGCCCATCAGTACTGCCTTATCTGTGCCTATCGGTGCCACTTTATCTGTGCCTATCGGTGCCACTTTATCTGTGCCTATTAGTGCTGCCTTAACTATGCCTATCAGTGCCCACTATTGCAGCCTATCAGTGCCCACCAGTGCAGCCTATCAGTGCCCACCAGTGCCGCCTCATCAGTGCACTTCATTGAAGGAGAAAAATGACCTGTTTGCAAAATGTTATAACAAACTATTAAACATGATTTTTTTTTTTTTTGGTTTTTTTTTGTTTGTTTAGCAAAAAATAAAACTCCCAGCTGTAATTAAATACCACCAAAAGAAAGCTCTATTTGTGGGAAAAAAATGATAAAAATTTCATTTGGGTACAGTGTTGTATGGCCGCGCAATTGTCATTCAAAGTGCATCAGCGCTGAAAGCTGAAAATTGGTCTGGGCAGGAGGGGGGTTTAAGTGCCCAGTAAGCAAGTGGTTAAAGGGTGTTCCGCAGCTTTCGAATTTGCCACGAACACCCCAAATTGTTTGCTATTCAGACAGGCGAACACCCGATGTTCGACTCGAACGTTGGGACCATACTTAGTGACAGGACACTGATCACACATAGCCCCTCCCCCACAGTTAGAATCACTCCCTAGGACACACTTAACCCTACAGCGCCACCTAGTGGTTAACCCCTTCACTACCAGTCACATTTATACAGTAATCAATGCATTTTTATATAAATGTGAATGGTCCCAAAATCGCGCCAAAAGTGTCTGATCTGTCCGCCATAATGTCGCAGTCATGATAAAAATTGTTGATCGCTGCAATTACTGGTAAAAAAAAAAAAATTATTAATAAAAATGCCATAAAACTATCCCCTATTTTGTAGACGCTATAACTTTTGCGCAAACCAATCAATAACTGCTCATTGAGATTTTTTTCCCCAAAAATATGTAGAAGAATGTGTATCAGCCTAAACTGAGGAAATTTTTTTTTTTTTTAATATATATTTTTGGGTATATTTATTATAGCAAAAAGTAAAAAATAATGAGTTTTTTCAAAATTGTTGCTATTTTTTTGTTTATAGCTCAATAAATAAAAACTGCAGAGGTGATCAAATACCACCAAAAGAAAGCTCTATTTGTGGGGAAAAAAAGATGTCAATTTTGTTTGGGAGCCACGTCGCACGACCGCTTAATTGTCAGTTAAAGCGACGCAGTGCCAAATCGCAAAAAGTGCTCTGGTCTTTGGGCATCCAAATGGTCCGGGGCTTAAGTGGTTATTATGGGAGGGGCAGTCCTTTGAGATGTTCTTCTGCCAGCTATTATTGGGGCCCTTTAAGAGCATGCACTTAAGGACAAGCTCAATTAAACTGCATGCAGTATAGCTATAGTATAGGTAGGGTATACATAGTTGCCAAAAGTCACAGATTTGCCGGGACATTCACGGATTTTAGTGTAGTGTCCCTAAATGTTCTTGTACCAAGGTGGAAAAACTTCTGGCAGTCACCAGCCCCCCAGCTCCCCTGTTTTACTTACCTGACCCCCGTAATTCCCATGCCGGAGACGTGCTGTCCTTCTCTGCATGGGGTCTTGGCTCTTGATTGGATAGATTGATAGCAGCGCAGCTATTGGCTCCCGCCGCTGTAATTCAAATTCAATGACGCGGGCACCAGTGGGCGGGGCTGGGTCCGGCATTCGTGTTTGTGGACTCAGGAGCGTACGCGCAAGTTAACCCCCCTGGGAGAGCGCTTCTCCTAGGGGGTTATCTGAAGTGAGGAGGAGCCGCGAGAGCCGTCATGGGACCCCAGAAGGTGAGGATCGGGCCACTCTGTGCAAAACGAGCAGCACAGTGGAGGTAAGTATGACATGTTTATTATTTAAAAAAAAAAAAACGAGCCTTTACGATCACTTTGAATAAAGCAGAATGTTACAAAATCCAGTATCCAGGGAAATTGGCCCCAAAACTCTGGTGCTCCCGAAGAGGTATAAGTGGAAGATGGCTTATAAATGATGTGCAATGTTCAGCTTTCACAAATGACTGCTACAGCTTGTCCACTTTGTGTATGGTGATGTATGCCGTAGCCACCTGTCAGTATGTCTATGTGATGTTAATGTCAATGCCATCTCTAAAGAAGAACAGTAAAGCGCACAAACTATAGCTTTTGTGTGGACGTTCCTTTCTTATGAATATAAAGGTTAATGGTGGGGATGTCATAGGTAGACCTATGGCAAAGAGTTGGGCACAAGATGGCAGAGGCTTTCAGCTAATAGAAATGGGTTGTTGTCCTATCCAACAGGAATGGGGCAGGAGCTTGGGCAATTTGGCACCAACAATCGGCCAATCAGAAGTTCCCTTACAAGATCAAGTTTTGATAAATTAACCCTCGCAATTTCCTGCTCTCAGAAAACATGAAAAAAAACATTTAAATAAAAAGCAACATAACGCAAAACCATAGTCATCTTCTGTATACATTTGTTAAAAAAACAAGGCTTTTTTTGATAGTAATAGTCATTCTTTAAAACCATTGTGATGCCCCCTCTTATGCAGACAAACACTGGACAAATAGTATCTTTGGTTCTTCTCTAGCCAGCAGGAAAGATCCTTGTTTACATTCAAAGCTTAAACTTTAACTGTCCTCCACGATGCCCCCGGAGTGCTCACTAAGGGTTGTTTTTGCATCAATAGAGCCTGTAGGTACACAAATAAATAGTGGTCAATGCTGGACGAATGTCACAAGCATTTGCCCAGCCGTCACAAACTCTTACCATATTTTGCCATATACGTATGTTTATTTCCTGTCAGCTCCATCTAGTGGCCATGAAGTATTTTACTGATTACGCATTTCAGGAAACTACTGCATTAAGGCCACTAGATGGCGCTGGCGATCATAGGTAATAAACATAAAATACGGCTGCAATTCATGACAGCTGGGCGAATGCTTGTGACATTCCTCCAGCAATTTGTTTACAAATATTCCCCCTAGCATTACAAGCCTTTGCTGTGGTCTGCTCTCTTACCCAGAACATTTTCTTGCTTCTTTATTTATCCTAACTCATATGAGATAGCTGTATTTCCATTGACGGAGAGGAAAAAAATGTGTAGCTGATAATTATACAGGGAAAAAGGTGCCTCCTTGTGTCTGCTGTCTATAAGTACAAGCCTACTGTGCCTAATGATAGCCCTGGCCCTGTGTGCTCTGCAGATGCCGGGTGGTGATGTCAGAATAGAGTTTATTAAAATGTTCCTGTGAACTACAGATAATTTCCAAATCATTTTACCTTGCTATAATGTATACATGCACAATGCTGAAGACACATTTTTATAAAACACATATACTTCATTTAGAACTCCTGACTCATGCAAAAGATAAAATGTTTATTCTATTGACCACTTCAGACCCGGAAGGATTTACCCCCTTCCTGACCAGAGCACTTTTTGCGATTCGGCACTGCATCGCTTTAACTGACAATTGCGCGGTCGTGCGACATCGCACCCAAACAAAATTTTCTTCATTTTTTCCCCCACAAATAGAGCTTTCTTTTGGTCATATTTGATCACCTCTGCGGTTTTTATTTTTTGCGCTATAAACAAAAAAAGACCGACAATTTTGAAAAACAAAGCAATATTTTTTTACTTTTTGCTAAAATAAATATCCTCCAGAAATATATAAAAAATCTATTTTTTTCCCCAGCTTGGGCTGATATGTATTCTTCTACATATTTTTGGTTAAAAAATCACAATAAGCGTATATTGATTGGTTTGCACAAAAGTTATAGCATCTACAAAATAGGGGATAGTTTTATGGCATTTTTATTATTATTTTTTTTTAATCAGTAATGGCAGCGATCTGCGATTTTTATCATGACTGCGACATTATGGCGGACACATCGGACACTTTTGACACTATTTTGGGACCATTGTCATTTATACAGCAATCAGTGCTATAAAAATGCACTGATTACTGTGTAAATGACACTGTCAGGGAAGGGGTTAAACACTAGGGGGCAATCAAGGGGTTAAGTATGTCCTAGGGAGTGATTCTAACTGGGGGGGATGGGTTAGTTCTCACAGGACAGCGATCACTGCTCCCGATGACAGGAAGCTATAGATCTCTGTCATGTCACTAGGCAGAACGGGGAAATACATTTCTTACAAAATGCTGCATCTTAAAGGGGACGTAGCTGTACACCCATTTGCCCAGTTCTGCCATTGTGCCGACGTACATCGTCATGTGCTGGTCAGCATGTGATTAATGTACTTAGATTCATAGGTAAGGGGCCTAGTGAAAATTTAGAACTAGTTGATCCCATTGTTGGGCACCAGAAGCCTCTTTGTCATCTTTACTACTCACCGGTAAACATATAATTTGCTTAAAGCGGGAGTCCGCCGTTTTTTTTTTTTAAAAGCCAGCAGCTACAAATACTGCAGCAGCTGACTTTTGAAATAATGACACTTACCCGCCCAGCGCGCCCGCGATGTCGGCACCCGAAGCCGATCTCTCGATCGTCTCTCGGGTGCTGCCGCCGCCATCTTGGGTATGGGATTCAGGAAGTGGAGCCTTTCGGCTTCATTTGCCAGTTCCTTACTGCCCATGCGCGAGTCGCGCTGCGCAATAAGGATGGTCCCCCGCTGTCTCTGGGATCCGTGTGTTTCCCAGCAGGCAGCGGGGGACCTTTGGAAAGGGGCGTAGATTCTGCGGAAAGGGGCTTACCTTCTGCAGAATCTACGCTGGAAGTGGGTGCAGATACTTGTACTGAATTTCGGCTGTTCGCGGTCCGCCCGTTCGGCGGACTATTGGCACCATTCGCCCGGCGGACTTCCGTGTTTACTGTGTAAAAGAACTTTGACCTATGATGACACATCCATCATGGGGTACAGGACAGCCAATTGAGACATTACAGCACATGGACACTTGGACATTCCCCCTAACTTATAAATACACTCGATCTGGCGGCCATTTTACATTCTTTCTTCTGTCACTATATAGGGAGAGGTTGCTGTGTGGAGCAGGGAGAGATTACAGTGACCCAAATCGCTAGCTATTTGGTACACAAAAGTTATTTTCAGGACTGGTATAGGTGTTAGGTGTAGTTCAGGATAGGCAGTGCTGTGCTAGTGATTGTTGCAGCAGCCTGAGTGTCTTTTGTCAGTTTAGAGAAAGGGACAGGACGGTGTGTGCTGCAGGGACAGCGAGTTTAGTCATTAGCTGTTACTATCAGGTCCACAAAAGTGCTATTTCAATTATTGTTCCAGTAGCCTCTGTTTTGTCAGTTTATATAGGGACAGGCAGGAAGCAGTGTGTGAGGCAGTAAGGGTCAATTTAATTAGTAGCTGTTACTATTAGTTCCACAAAGGTTCTTTTCAGGACTGGTATCAGTGGTATGGTAATAGGCTTGTACACTAGACATGTGCAGAGTAAAATATTTCGTTTTGGAATTTCGTTTTCGTCTGAAAACTTAATTTATTTAGTTACTCCCAAAATTCGTTTTTATTTATTTCGTTTTTCGTTCAAAAATTGCATTCGTCCGAAAATCCACATGAATTACGGTCGAATCTGTCTTGGAAGGCTTATGGTGTCTGTCGAATGTATAAAGAAGATTCGACGGAGCTAACTATATAGCATACTTTAGAACCCTATTAAAGTCTATGGGACTCCAACGTTCAAAATCTAAAGTGCTAATTTTAAAGGCTAATTTGCAAGTTACTGTCCTAAAAAGTGTTTGGGGACCCGGGTCCTGCCCCAGGGGACATGTATCAATGCAAAAAAAAGTTTTAAAAACGGCCGTTTTTTCGGGAGCAGTGATTTTAATAATGATTAAAGTGAAACAATAAAAGTGTAATATTCCTTTAAATTTCGTAGGGGGGGGGTTGTCTATAGTATGCCTGTGAAGGGGCGCATGTTTCCCGTGCTTAGAATTGTCCCTGCACAAAGTGTCATTTATGCAGGAAAAAAAGTCCTTTAAAATCACTCGCAGCTATAATGAATTGTCGGCTCCCGTAATACAGAGAACACTCATTGAAAGTCATTGATAAAAAAATAAATAAATAAAAAAAAAAGCGTGGGGGTCCCCCAAATTCAATTACCAGGCCCTTCAGGTCTGGTATGGATATTAAGGAGAACCCTGCCTCAAATTTAAGAAAAAATTTGACGTGGGGTTCCCCCTAAATATCCATAACCAGACCCTTCAGGTCTGGTATGGATATTAAGGGGAACCCCGCGTCAAATTAAAAAAAAAATTGACGTGGGGTTCCCCCTAAAAATCCATACCAGACCCTTTATCCGAGCACGCAACCTGGCAGGCCGCAGGAAAAGAGGGGGGGACGAGAGAGCGGCCCCCCCTCCCTCCTGAACCGTACCAGGCCACATGCCCTCAACATTGGGAGGATGCTTTGGGGGTCTGTGACCCCTCAAAGCACCTTGTCCCCATGTTGATGAGGACAAGGGCCTCATCCCCACAACCCTGGCCGGTGGTTGTGGAGGTCTGCGGGCGGGGGGCTTATCAGAATCTGGAAGCCCCCTTTAACAAGGGGACCCCCAGATCCCGGCCCCCCCCCTGTTTGAAATGGTAAGGGGGTACAAAAGTACCCCTACCATTTCACAAAGAAAGTGTAAAAAATGTTTAAATAAAACAAACACACTTTTTAAAAATTCCTTTATTAAAAATAAAAAAAAGATTCCAGCGGCGGTAATCCACTCTTGCTATCCAGCGACGGACGGTCAGCTCTCCATCGATGTCTAATGTCATCCAGCGCAGCGCAGCATCCTTCTTCTGTCTCCTCCACGGAGACACTGGAGGCATTCCGGCACTGACGTTTCTTATATACGGAGGGCGGGGCCACCCGTCACCTGACCCCGCCCCCCTCTGACGCAAGGGGAAACCCGGGGTTCCCCGTGACGTATGGGTGACCCCGCCCCCCTCTGATGTAACGGAAACCTGCCTGTGTTACATCAGAGGGGTGCGGGTCACCCCTACGTCACAGGGAACCCCGGGTTTCCCCTTGCGTCAGAGGGGGGCGGGGTCAGGTGACGGGTGGCCCCGCCCACCCTATATAAGAAACGTCAAGCCGCCGGAATGTCTGTAGTGTCTCCTCCACGGAGACAGAAGAAGGATGCTGCGCTGCGCTGGATGACATTAGACATCGATGGAGAGCTGACCGTCCGTCGCTGGATAGCAAGAGTGGATTACCGCCGCTGGAATCTTTTTTTTATTTTTAATAAAGGAATTTTTCAAAAGTGTGTTTGTTTTATTTAACCATTTTTTACACTTTCTTTGTGAAATGGTAGGGGTACTTTTGTACCCCCTTACCATTTCAAACAGGGGGGGGGGCCGGGATCTGGGGGTCCCCTTGTTAAAGGGGGCTTCCAGATTCTGATAAGCCCCCCGCCCGCAGACCTCCACAACCACCGGCCAGGGTTGTGGGGATGAGGCCCTTGTCCTCATCAACATGGGGACAAGGTGCTTTGAGGGGTCACGGACCCCCAAAGCATCCTCCCAATGTTGAGGGCATGTGGCCTGGTACGGTTCAGGAGGGAGGGGGGGCCGCTCTCTCGTCCCCCCCTCTTTTCCTGCGGCCTGCCAGGTTGCGTGCTCGGATAAAGGGTCTGGTATGGATTTTTAGGGGGAACCCCATGTCAAATTTTTTTTAAATTTGATGCGGGGTTCCCCTTAATATCCATACCAGACCTGAAGGGTCTGGTTATGGATATTTAGGGGGAACCCCACGTCAAATTTTTTCTTAAATTTGAGGCAGGGTTCCCCTTAATATCCATACCAGATCTGAAGGGCCTGGAAATTGAATTTGGGGGACCCCCACGCTTTTTTATTTATTTATTTATTTATTTTTTTATCAATGACTTTCAATGAGTGTTCTCTGTATTACGGGAGCCGACAATTCATAATAGCTGCGAGTGATTTTAAAGGACTTTTTTTCCTGCATAAATGACACTTTGTGCAGGGACAATTCTAAGCACGGGAAACATGCGCCCCTTCACAGGCATACTATAGACAACCCCCCCCTACGAAATTTAAAGGAATATTACACTTTTATTGTTTCACTTTAATCATTATTAAAATCACTGCTCCCGAAAAAACGGCCGTTTTTAAAACTTTTTTTTGCATTGATACATCTCCCCTGGGGCAGGACCCAGGTCCCCAAACACTTTTTAGGACAGTAACTTGCAGAATCTTTTCTCTCTGTCAAATCTTTTTTCTCTGTCGAATATTTTCTCTATATAATCTTGGACTAATAGAGGTAAGGTTAAGCACATTCGACCACAGGTTCTATAGACAGATTGTTATCGTCAGAGTCATGTCGAATCTCCTATTCTATATCGAACTGTTGTAACAATGAAAACGAAAATAAAGCATTTATTTATGTCGGATCTTTCGTTTTTCGGATTTTGTGCTTTCGTTATCGTTTGTCAAAACGAAAACGAAAATAGCTGAAATTCGGACGAAAATGCATTCGGACGAAAACGAATGCACATGTCTATTGTACACGTATAATATTCTTTCTTCCAAATATAGAAAGAATATTATACTTGACTGCTACCCTTCTGCTGCAGTCTGCTAATCATTCACAACCCACTTGTTCCACAAAGCTCCTTATACGGACTGGTAACTTGGTCTGTCTAGGGTGCTACAGTACATAGGGTTGAGTGAGGTACAGTCTGCCATTCCATAAGGACTGGTATAGGTCCACAGTACATAGGGTTGAGGTGCACTACTGCTGACCGCTGCCCTATACTGCAGCAGTCCTTCATCGGTATAGGGACTGACGTACAGTCTGCTAATCACTCATACACAACCTACTTGGTTCACAAAGGTCCTTATAAGGACTGGTAAGGTATAGGGTGCTACAGTACATAGGGTTGAGTGAGGTACAGTCTGCCATTCTATAAGGACTGGTATCGGTCCACAATACATAGGGTGGAGGTGCACCACTGCTGACCGCTGCCCTATACTGCAGCAGTCCTTCATCGGTATAGGGACTGACGTACAGTCTGCTAATCACTCATACACAACCTACTTGGTTCACAAAGGTCCTTATAAGGACTGGTAAGGTATAGGGTACTACAGTACATAGGGTTGAGTGAGGTACAGTCTGCCATTCTATAAGGACTGGTATCGGTCCACAATACATAGGGTGGAGGTGCACTACTGCTGACCGCTGCCCTATACTGCAGCAGTCCTTCATCGGTATAGGGACTGACGTACAGTCTGCTAATCACTCACACACAACCTACTTGGTCCACAAAAGTCCTTATAAGGACTGGTAACTTGGTCTGTCTAGGGTGCTACAGTACATAGGGTTGAGTGAGGTACAGTCTGCCATTCTATAAGGACTGGTATCGGTCCACAATACATAGGGTTGAGGTGCACTACTGCTGACCGCTGCCCTATACTGCAGCAGTCCTTCATCGGTATAGGGACTGAGAGTTTTGTCACAGGGTCATTTAAAAATGACAGGCAGAGGGAGAGGCAGGCCCTTCCGCAGGGGTGGTAGAGGTAGGGCAGGAGCAACAGGCTTGAGCCAAAGTGGGAAGTTGCAGAAGGTGCGTTCAATTACTTTAAAGGACGCACCAGACTTGGTTGAGTGGCTTGCTCAGCCTTACTTTTCTGCACCCTCCTCATCCTCTCGTTCTGCACCTTCTTCTTCACTCTCTGCTATGTGCACCCCCAAAGACACTACCACCAACAACACCACCACCACCACCACCACCACCACCACATACCTTCCGCTTGAGTCACAGGAATTATTTTCCGATCCATATCAAGACATTTCTGATGCGCAGCCACTCTTGGTATTGGATCAGGAAGAGGAGGCAGCAACAACCGCTACTCAGCAGTCTGACGACAGTACCCAGATCAGCCCAAGGAGGAGGTTGGTCCCCGGTGTTGCTGCCTACTCCGAGATCTCTACTTATAGCGGTGGGGAAGGTGACGCTGATGATGACGTGTCTAGTGATGTCACGTGGGTGCCCACAAGAGAGGAAGAGGAGGGGAGTTCAGAGGGAGATATGGACCAGCAGATAGGGAGGAGAAGCAGGAATAACTTACATTGCACAGGAGGGACAAAGCAGACTGCAAATGTATCAGGAGCGAGTCATCGACCATGTACGGTCACATCTGGCGCTCCCAGGACACCGGTACATGGCTCCGCAGTGTGGGCTTTTTTTAACGTGTCCGCTGCTGACAATAGCGTTGCCATCTGCAATCTTTGCAGTCAACGCATTAGTCGCGGTAAGCCCAACACTCACCTAGGGACGACCGCCTTAAGAAGGCACATGAGCAGCCATCACTGAAACGAGTGGGAGCAACAGAACACACAAAGCCACACTGCAGGCTCTCACCATCCAGCCTCGTCTTCTACTTCTCCTTCTCCTCTCTCCTCACAATTGTCCTCCACTCCACCTTCCATCACGCCAAGCTCACGTTTTTCTGCAAAAAGGCAGGCTTCCGTGGGCCTAACGTTCGAGCGTAAAAAAATGATGACGCCGGATAACCCTCTTGCCCAACGGTTGACGGCTGGCTTGTCAGAACTGATAGCCCACCAACTACTGCCATATAAACTGGTGGACTCGGAGGCCTTTTGAAAATTTGTGGCCATTGGAACACCACAATGGAAGGTCCCAGGAAGGAAGTATTTCTCAGAGAAGGGCATCCCAGAGCTATATGGCCATGTTCAGCGGCAAGTGAATGTATCTCTGGCATACAGTGTCGGTGCCAAGATACATCTGACCACAGACACGTGGTCTAGCAAACACGGGCCGGGAAGGTATATCACTTTTACTGCCCACTGGGTGAACCTTCTGACGGCCGTCAAGCATGTAACCCGTGGCACCCGTGTAGATTTGGTTTTACCGCCATGGATTGCATGCAGGGCTGACTCTTCTTCTCCTCCTCCTCCTACTCCATCCTCCTCCCTCTCCTCCTCAGCTGACTCCTCCTTTTCCGCTGCTAGCGTCTCTTCCGCTGCGCCGCCCAAGCTCCCCAGAACCTATTCGACATGCCAGGTGAGACGTTGCCATGCCGTGCTGCGTCTGTTGTGCCTGGAAGCCAAGAGCCACACTAGCCTGGCACTCCTTTCAGCTTTGCGTTCACAGGCAGATCAGTGGCTAACACCGCTCAATTCGACAGTTGGTAAAGTGGTGTGTGACAACGGTGCCAATCTGCTTAGCGCATTGAAACAGGGCAAAATCACACACGTGCCATGCATGGCACACGTCTTAAACTTGGTCGTGCAGCGATTCCTTGTCAAATACCCTGGGGTCCAGGACATCTTGCGGCAGGCAAGGAAAATCTCGGCCTATTTCAGAAGATCTTACACGGCCATGGCTCGCCTTGCTGACATTCAGCGGCGACACAATCTGCCGGTCAGACGTCTTATTTGCGATTGCCCGACGTGATGGAACTCAACCTTCTATATGCTTGATAGGCTGCTCCAGCAGAAACGTGCAGTTAACGTCTACCTGTATGAACTCTGCGGCAGAACTGGTTCTGGGGAGCTGGGGTTTTTTTCACCACGCCAGTGGCTGCTCATGTGCGACGCATGCAGACTTCTGCGCCCATTTGAGGAGATCACCAAACTGGTCAGTCGCAGCCATGGCGCCATCAGTGACATGGTACCTTATGCCTTCTTTATGGAGCGTGCATTGCGTCATGTCATTGATCAAGCTGTGAAGGAGCAGGAGATGAGAAAGTCGCAATGCTGGATGAATTCCCAGGGGGGGCTACTCTATCTGAGACAAGTGAACAACAGGAGTCTGAAGAGGAGTCAGAGGAGGATGGTGCCGGGGCAGATGAGGAGGAGCAAGAAGAGCATGCTTTAAACCTTTCTGGGATCCCTGTTGTGCGTGGATGGGGAGAGGAGAATGAAGAGGACGACATTATCCTGGATGATGAGCAGGAGCCAGGCCACCACACCGCTTCCACTTTAGTGCAAATTGGGGCCTTCATGCTCCAGTGTTTTAATAGGGACCCCCGTATAAAAAGCATAAGGGTCAAGGACCAGTACTGGGTGGCAACGTACTTAGACCCCCGGTACAAACACAAAATGGCGGAAATGTTACCACCATCACAGAGGGCTGTCAGAATGCAGCACTTCCAGGCCTTGCTTCGAGAAATGCTGCATTCTGCTTTTGCGTGCGCTGGCAGAGGAGCAATTCCCACTCCCAGAGAAGGAGTTGTGGGTACCAATCCAACAGCGCCTGCAAGAAGAGGCCGGTTTGAAGATGTGTTGGTGACTTCGGATATGAGGTCATTCTTTCAGCCGACCCATCGACAGGTGTCATCCGGATCCAGCATCAGGGAACGCCTAGACCGTCAGGTGTCCGACTACATCGGGTTAACGGCCGATGTGGACGCTCTGAGGATTGATGAACCCCTGGACTACTGGGTGGGCAGGCTTGACCTCTGGCCAGAGCTTGCCCAATTTGCAATCAAACTGTTGGCTTGCCCCTCATCCAGTGTCCTGTCCGAAAGGACGTTCAGCGCAGCAGGGGGGATTGTGACCGATAAGTGTACTCGCCTAGCTCACGACAGTGTTAACTACCTCACATTTCTAAAAATGAATGAGGCATGGATCTCGGAGGAATTCAACACATGTGACCAGTAGACCATGTATATGTCTATAAACAATTTTTTTAATCAAGCACAGAGACCTTCTTTCTTCATTTGGCTCACTTCCTTGTCCAAAAAAAGCACACCGTACTATATGCCCGTACCCTCCTCTTTGAAGAGGTTGAGCGGTGTCATATTTCTACTGGGGCTGCTTATTATGATGGCTCCCGCCATCCCTGTGCTGTGCTGACATCCTCCTGGGGCTGTACCTCTGCTGTGCATATTATGAGGGGCTCCCACCATCCCTGTGCTGTGCTGACTTCCTCCTTGGGCTGTACCTCTGCTGTGCATATTTTGAGGTGCTCCCACCATCCCTGTGCTATGCTCATTATGAGGGGCTCCCACCATCCCTGTGCTGTGCTGACTTACTCCTGGGGCTGCTTATTATGAGGGGCTCCCACCATCCCTGTGCTATGCTGAAATCCTCCTGGGGCTGCTTATTATGAGGGGCTCCCACCATCCCTGTGCTATGCTGACATCCTCCTGGGGCTGCTTATTATGAGGGGCTCCCACCATCCCTGTGCTATGCTCATTATGAGGGGCTCCCACCATCCCTGTGCTATGCTGACTTCCTCCTGTGGCTGCTTACGGTGCAGGTGTCAGTGCTGTATATCACGGTGCTGATGTCAGTGCTCTCTGTCACGGTGCTGCTGTCAGTGCTGTATATCACGGTGCTGGTGTGAGTGCTTTATGTCACGCTGCTGATGTCAGTGCTCTCTATCACGGTGCTGCTGTCAGTGCTGTATATCACGGTGCTGGTGTGAGTGCCTTATGTCACGCTGCTGATGTCAGTGCTCTCTATCACGGTGCTGCTGTCAGTGCTGTATATCACGGTGCTGGTGTGAGTGCTTTATGTCACGCTGCTGATGTCAGTGCTCTCTATCACAGTGCTGTTGTCAGATCACTCTATCACGGTGCAGGTGTCATTGCTGTATGTCACGGTGCTGATGTCAGTGCTCTCTATCACGGTGCTGGTGTCAGATGACTCTATCACGGCGCAGGTGTCATTGCTGTATGTCACACTGCTGGTGATTATCTCCTGCACCCTCTTCTTTGCCTACCCTGGTCCCTGACTTTCCCTCTCCTCCATTGCCTTCATGCGCTCCACAGTCCTGAATTGTCACAACAATTTCCCATATAAAAAAAGAATGCTTGTAGTTGTCGATCCCAGATTCACCTCATACATGTGTTATGTCATTGGCCATGTGGTGGGACTATGTTTGCACAGCTATTAATTATTTTGTGGCTGCAAATTTGACCTGTAGGTTTGCGAAGTTCGCCTCTCATTGAAGTCAATGGGGCCGCCGCGAACGTTCCGGTTCGCGAACTATTGGCCGTGTTCGCGGTTCGCGAAACGTCCCTTCGGAAGTTTGTCCATCACTACTGCTTACCTCCTACGGAGCCACTGATGTTTGGGTCCCCTTATTCTGGTTGACAATGTCACACCCTCTGACACACCAAGGCTAAATAAGAAGCATTTATTTGGGAAATATTCTTAACAAAGCAGAACAGCAATAACAATGAATATTACCATATAACAAATTTGTATAACACCACCAAAAAATTCTATCTAAAGGTCTTTCAATCTTTCCAAATCCTTCCCACTGGCCAGTGTAATTTATTCATTGGGGCCCAAAGTTCCTGTGTTTGAGTTCTCAAGTTTAAAGCCCCCATACATAGGTTGAATATTGGTTGAAATCAGCCGGTACAGTAGAAACTAGGGTTGCACTGATACCGTTTTTTGTACGAATGACGATACATTGTGGTGCGATTTGCATCACTCCAAAAAAGAAAGTGTAAATCCCACTGCAAAAAATTCCATGCATTTGTGAACAGGAATGCAGTGCGATTCCCATCTGAATCGCATGGGATTTCCCCTCCTGTGTGTGTGTGTGTGTGTATAGAAAGCGCCATCTAGTAGGCTGTTTCAAAAATGTAGGAACTCACAGTACATATATGGTAGCAAATCAGGGTCAATGAAGGTGCTTACAGGGCTGGAGGAGAAGTTTTGGGACCCCGTGGGTATAGGGTGGTAGGGATAGGCTATAGGGTGGAAGCCAGGGTTGTGGGGACGAGGCCCTTGTCCCCATCAACATGGAAACAAGGTGCCTTGGGGGGGACCCCAAAGCACCCTCCCCATGTTGAGGGCAAGTGGTCTGGTATAGTCAAGCGTGGGGTGCACTCGAACAAAATTTTGCACCATGCCAATTTTTTTTTTAATTTTGGCGTGGAGTTCCCCTTAAAATCTATGCCATACCCAAGGGGCCTGGTATGGATTTTGGGGGGGGACCCAATTTTTTCATTGATTTTTCATCTATATTGCCAGGAGCTGGCAATACATTACAGCCGCAAGCAAGTTTAAATGACATGTTTTCCTTTAGAAATGTAATTTTTCTGCGGCACTGTTATACACATCACACAGATGCGTCACTTTACAGGCAGACTAAGGGGACCCCCCCCCCGGCATTATATTTAACCTCCCTGGCGGTATGATTATTTCAGATTTTTGATGTTCAAAGCGGTACAATGTTTTGCATGGAAATTTGGCGTTTATATTGTAGGCCTGTAATTCTTAGGTATAATACACTTAAATCTGTCCAAACAAGAGTCTAGTAAGCATCCTGGGCTTGATAAAGTTTGAAACACAAAATCATAAATTATAATATAATAAATAACTATAAATAATTATAACAAATAATAATATAATAATAATAAAAAATATTCAATAATGTAATCAAATCAAAAACTCTGAAGTTTGCTCAGTTGCAGAATTGTCGCTGTCATTAATTTCAGTGTTTGATGACTGATTTCACAACTAATCACTATCACTCAATTCTGCGAGAGGTTCTAATTTATTATCGCTGTTTTCTAGCTGGTCTAAAACCGATTTTGATGTAAAGGGACACTTTTTGGTTGCTATGGACAATCTCCAATTTTCAGGCAGAAAGAACAGTATTTATTATATAAAACTGCATGCAGGGCACCACACGCAGCACTGGAGACAAAAGGGAGGTGAAATTAATTGATACAGTAATATAATCTGTAAGATTACAGTATAATGTATATATATTGTGTTTTTTACTTTTTGAATTTGGCGCCGTGCCTGTCCCCGTGCGTCGCAAAGCTTGCAGGGAACAGAGCTCGGCACTGTGATAGATGGAGCGCAGACGCGGCTCGCACACACAGCAGGGAGCAGAGGCTGCTCTCTAATTAGGCAAATTAGGCGGTCGCCTAAGGCCTCCCACTCCCAGGGGCCTCGCGGCCAACCTAATTTGTCTACCGTGTGTGGGAGTGAATGTCCCCTGGTCAGCGTCCTCAGAGACTTTAATGCGGGGCAAAAGCCTGCGGTACGCGCAACCAGGTTTTCCCCGGCCACTTGAGAACTGCCCGAGAGCTCATGAGTCATGATCCCGAGTGGCTGCATGTAGTCCCCTCCTCTGGCTCCTTCCCTTCTTCCGCGCTCTGAGGATCTCCTTCTCCTACCATGTGCACTTGCAGACAGAGCTCTGATAATGCCCGCAGCGGCTGAGCAGCTCCCTGATCAAATCCGCAATGGAGCTGGCGCCTGCCAATCATCCAGGTCTCAAGGTACTGCACGACACTACCGGACACAAACAGCATCCCATGACCGGCGCCCAGAATATCACCGCTGCCGGCCACCTGCGACCTCACTCAGACACAGAGCAGTACACTGATGATATGCTTGCCGTTCAGCATATGATGCCACCTACTGACCCCTGTCATCATTATCCTGTTCCTGGGCCTGGCATACTATCATCATACTTCTTATCATCCCCCTGCACTCCTCTGCCAGCTTCCTACATCCATACCCCTTGTCATCTTCCGCCCTCTGCACCCCTCTGCCAGGTTCCTTCCACCCCACCCCCTGTCATCTTCATTCCCTCTGCCAGCTTCCTACCACCCCCTGTCATCTTCATTCCTTCTGCCAGCTTCCTACATCCCCACCCCCTGTCATCTTCACCCCCGTGTACCCCTTTGCCAGCTTCCTACCACCCCACCCCTGTCATCTTCATCCCCCCTGCACCCCTCTGCCAGCTTCCTGCCACCTCCCCCCTGTCATCTTCATCACCCCTGCACCCCCCTGCCAGTTTCCTACCACCCCACTCCCTGTCATCTTCATCCCCTCTGCCAGCTTCCTACATCCCCCACCCCTGTCATCTTCATCCCCCCGGCACTCCTCTGCCAGCTTCCTACCACCCCACCCCGTTATCTTCATCCCCCTGCACCCCTCTGCAAGGTTCCTACCACCCCACCCCCCTGTCATCTTCATCCCCTCTGCCAGCTTCCTACGTCCCCACCCCGTCATCTTCATCCACCCTGCACTCCTATGCAAGCTTCCGACCAACCCACCCCTGTCATCTTCATCCCCCTTGCACCCCTCTGCCAGGTTCCTACCAACCCCTGTCGTCTTCATCGCCTCAGCATCCTTCTGCCAGCTTCTGTCATCTTCATCCCCTCTGCACCCCACTGCCAGCTTCCTACTCCACCCCCTGTCATCTTCACCCCCTGTACCCCTCTGCCAGCTTCCTACCACTCCAACCCCTCATCTTCATCCCCCTGTACCCCATCTTTGAAATCATATCACTCACCCCCTGTCATCTTCATCCCCCTGCACCCCTCTGCCAGGTTCCTACCACCCAACCCCCTGTCATCTTCATCCCCTCTGTCAGCTTCCTACATCCCCATGCCCTGTCATCTTCATCCCCTCTGCCAGCTTCCTACCACCCTACCACCTGTCATCTTCATCCCCTCTGCCAGCTTCCTACCATCCCAGCCTCTGTCATCTTCATCCCCCCTGCAATCCTCTACCAGTTTCCTACCACCCCATCCCCTGTCCTCTTCCTCCCCCTTGCACCCTTCTGCCAGGTTTCTACCACCCCCTGTCATCTTCATCCCCCCTGCACCCCTCTGCCAGCTTCCTACCACTCCACCCTTGTTATCTTCACCCCCTGCACCCCCCTGCCAGCTTTCTACCACTCCACCACCTCTCATCTTCATCCCCCTGTACCCGATCTTCTGACATCCAACCACCCTGCCCCCTGTCATCAACATCCCCATCACCCCCGTGTACCCCACCTCTAGCATCCAACAATCTATCCCCATCATCATCCTCATCTTCATCCCCCCTGTTCCCCACTATCATTATTCTCCCCCTCTGCTGAAATCCTACCACCCCACCCCCTGTCATCATTACCCTGTACCCCACCTCTAGCATCTTACAACCCTGCCTCCTGCCATTATCATCCACATCCCTCTTGTACCCCACCTCTGGCATCCTATCACCCTACCCCCTATCATTATATGGGAGATATCTCAGCCTCTCACCCCAATGCTGCCACCATCAACCTAAACTGTATCCTGTATCCTGCCATCCAACCAACAGTACCCCAACAATTGCGTCACACACCACAATACTGCTCTGCCACCCAGTGAGCAGTAATGATGTGCTGTAACCCCTTTCAAACAATCAGTGATTATTAATAATGTGCAATAACCTCTAGCAACCAGAGTGATAATGATAAGCAGTAACCTATAGCAACCAATCAGTGAGCAGTAATGATGTGCAGTAACCTACAGCAACCAATGGGTAAGCGGTAATTATGTGCAGTAACCTCTAGCAACCAATCAGTAAGCTTGAAGCAATTAGTGAGTGTGAACCAGATCTTTATGTTTACATTATTAACGTGTTTTGTTTTTTTAGATAATTCTCATCAGCTGCAGGCAATAGCAAGCTCTACCGCCATCTTAGCCTTCACCCAAAGCCAGAACCACATTGCAAGGCAGGAGTTGTAGTTCTCCACACCACACACTGGACTTGGCCCTCCAGTGCCTGCGCTCTGCAGAGACTACAACTCCCAGGATGCACTGCAGGGCACCCAAAGCGAATGCGTCAGCTTCTCCTGCTTGTAGTAGAGGACAGAGTAGTGTATAGAGGGATTATCTGTCTGAACTCTGTCTGTGGCTCTAGTGTTTTGTGGGTGCTGTAGCAATGTGGCATTATCATATTGTATCATGTCTGCAGTCTCTGACCATCCCTTGTATCATGTCTGTGGCCTCTGACCATCTCTTGTGTCATGTCTGTGGCCTCTGACCATCTCTTGTGTCATGTCTGCGGCCTCTGACCATCTCTTGTGTCATGTCTGTGGCCTCTGACCATCTCTTGTGTCATGTCTGCGGCCTCTGACCATCTCTTGTGTCATGTCTGCAGCCACTGACCATCTCTTGTATCATATCTGCGGCCTCTGACCATCTCTTGTATCATGTCTGCGGCCTCTGACCATCTCTTGTATCATGTCTGCGGCCTCTGATTATCTCATGTCTGTGGCCTCTGATTATCTCTTGTATCATGTCTGCCGTCTCTGACCATCTCTTTTATCATGTCTGCCGTCTTTTCTGCAGCAATTTCTATCACTCAAATATTTTTTCAGTTATGGGAGTGAGTGGGGCCTCATGTCTAAGGTTTGCCTAAGGCCTCACAAAGCCTAGAGCCGCCTCTGGCAGGGAGACATCGCAGGATCCTGGGGACAAGGTAAGTAACTTTGCCTGGATCCTGCAATGCGATCCCGAGTGTGGCTCAGGGTTACCACTTTTGGTACTAAAAATTCACCCCGAGCCACACTCGGGAATAGCGATAAGGAGGTTAAAGGAATATTTAATTTTTATTGTTTCACTTTAAGCATTGTTAAAATCAGTGCTCCTGAAAAAACGGTCATTTTAAAAACTTTTTTTTTTGCATTGATACATGTCCCCTGGGGCAGGACCCAGGTACCCATACACTTTTTATGGCAATAACTTGCATATAAGCCTTTAAAATGAGCGCTTTTGATTTTTCATGTTCGTGTCACAGAGACTTTAATATGGTTTGCATGTTTCGGGTCAAACTATTTGCCTGTTTTCATGTTCTGGTGCAAACCTAACCGGGGGGTGTTCGTCTCATCCCTAGTTATATCACCTAACAGTCTATGATTAAAGAGGGATTCCACCTACAAAAAAAATATTAAAAGCCAGCAGCTATAAATACTACAGCTGCTGACTTTTAATAAATGGACACTCACCTGTCCCAGGGTCCAGCGATGTCGGCAGTCGAGACCGGTTGATAGCTCGGGTCTCGGCTGCTGCCGTCGCCATTCTAGGTGATGGAATCAAGAAGTGAAGCATTGCGGCTTCACTTCCCGGTTCCCTACTGCGCATGCACGAGTCACGCAGCGCACTAGGAATGGTCCGCGCAGTCTCTGGGACCCGTGTGTGTCCTAGCAGACAGCGCGGTGGGACAGGAAACGGCATAAACTCCCGTGGGAGTCTATGCCCGGAAGTGGATGCAAATGTGACACCGGAGGGGGGGTGGGTTTCCGATGAGTGGAAGTTCCACTTTAGGGTGGAACCCCCGCTTTAAATTTCCTCCTGCTCTTACATGTCCGAAACCAATGATGTTAGGGGCAACTCAGAACCTGGCAATGGTAGTCTCTAATGGAACCAGTGATGCTCCCTGGCAGCTGTGACCTCTGAGCAGATGTGGCAGCCCAGTCTCTCAAACTTTTAACACCGAACACGGTGAACACTACGGCAGGCAGCAGTTCACTACAGGAGCTCTCCCCAGTCATCACCTCTCACGTTCTCCACGAGACTGCCCCTGAGCCTTGCTGGTCTTCACCACTTTTTTTCGGGGTCTTGTATCCCCCCTCCCAGCCCTTGCTGGAGAACTATCACCTGGGGACTACATCTCCTCCCAGCAAAATTCCCAGCAGCCTTTTCTTCTCCCAGGCTGCACAGCAACCAATCAGTGTCCTCTAGTGTCCTGGGGAAGTGGGTGGGCTCTCCTGCTCACTTTGGTTGTCTCTCTCTCCTTCTCTCTCCACATGCCCCCAAGGAGTGGTGCCTCTGCTTCGTTGGGTGGCAGAGCAGGAAGTCAGGTCGTAATCTGGTGATCCCTCAGCCACATTAGCTGGCTTTAGTAAATAAAGCAATTACAAGCACTAGACAGAGCGTGGCATAAGACTAATCTCTTTTGTCATGGACTCAGGGAGCAATCTTGGGAGAGCCTGTGTGTGTCTATCTCAGCCCTTTTCAACAAGGGTGCCTTGAGGTTACTTTAGGGATGCCTTGGCAAAATGCCTAAAAATTGCCCCAAAATAGTATACAAGCCAGTGGGTGGATGCAACCTGACTTTTAGTTATACAAAGCCACAGGTTTTCATTTTACACTATTACAACTGTAGCACTAACCCCTAAAGGAGCTGCTGATTTTATTTGGGCTTACCGTTACCTCACCTGCTCGCCTCTCCGTCACAGGGGTCCCGTTAGAAAGTAGCCCAAATGATGTTGAATCCGACACTTAGGCCTTTTTTCAACATTTATAGGATAAGCACAAAAAATCCTTCAATAGAGGGTCAGAGGATAAAGAGGAGTTCAGGCACCTAGCAATTCCAGGTTAGAGGTATGGGTCAGATCCAGAGGACAAACAGCTCCACAGACTGGATCCAGCAACCATCGGATAGGCCGCTCTCACTTGACCTAGCAGCCAATGAGATGCTCAACAAAGTCTCTGCCACAGACTTGTCAGTTAACTTAATATATCTTGAAAGTTTAGAAGAACTACCATACAGTACCAGATTCTTTCAGCCGACCCGGCGATACTATATGGGTGTTGATCCGGGTTGCGTCCTCTAACTGAATTTCCAGGCTCCTCCAGAGACACCAGCCTTGCGCTCAGTCCTCTACCAGAAAAATCCTCCCCTGGATTCTCCAGTTTTCTTGGCTTCTCCTCGCAGGCGAGACAGCACAGGACCACCCCTGCATCAGTAGGCCCCAAGACTGTTGTGGGCCTATCCTATCAGTTGCACAGCCTCAGACCAGCTGACCTTGAGGCGCATAACCACGCGGCACAGACCCCAGGCCCAGAGGGCCATGAGGTCGGGATAGCGGACCCCGCAAAAGAACCACCAAAAATGGTGTCGGTACCTTAAATACCCTCTCCCAGAATGCAGAGCAGGGAAGACACTCCCACTGAGCCATTTCTGAGCAAGAGGTAGTATTCAATGCATCCAGCCTGCTGCATTTTCACACTTACCGGTGGTGACAGCGACACCTACGGTCAAGTGGGAACCAGCGCAACCCAGCTGGACTGGTACAGAAACCAGAACTTTCGAGAAAATTTGTCTGAGCCAACTACAGCTTCAGACAACTAAATTTGAAAAAAATAATAATAACGTCTGCCCATCAGGAGCAGGGCTCTACACAACCTTCAAGCTGCCAACCTCCTAATGGCCAATGACATCAGCAGTTGATAAGGAGGATGCCAGTTGCCTGCATATCATCCTTGTTTGACCCTCCCTTACCTCTCTCCATCAGCTTTGGGGTCTCATTACTTAGCTAAGTGATGGAGAAACACTGAGGGAGAAGAGAAACATTGGAATACTAGTCAGTACCAGTTTGCAAAAGTGTATTTGCTTTGGAAGAATAAATCACCTTCAACATTGGGTGCCCTACTTGTATTGATATTGCTGCATTATGTAAAACTATCAGAATAGTTTTTACATTTTAGAATGGGGTGCCTCAAGACTGTCCATAATTTTGGAGGGTGCCTTGAGATTGTCCATAATTTTAAAGGGTGCATTGACTAAAAAAAGTTGAGAAACACTGGTCTAACTGGAATCAGAGTTCTCATGAGATTTCGATGGCCATCTTGGACGCAGAGGTTAGGTGTAGAGGTCGGGACAGATTCCCGATGAGGAGGGACAGTGTAGACATCAGACAGGCTTTTTCGCTGAAGGGATATTGACGGAAAGGAATAACTTATTTTTTAGACCTAGTGCCTTGGATGGTAAGAAGAATACCACACAGCAGTTGAGCCCAGGAAAGCACCCTTCACTAGAAGAGTCACATGGGGGGCTAGTTTGCCTGTGCAAATGCCTAAGGAAGCACACCTCGTGCAACCTCCTGTATGTAAGCCCTACATAATTGCTCTACATTTGCTTTGCATTTATACGTGCCTTGTTGTTCAGAAGCGAGGAAGGTTCTTTCTTCTTCTTTTTTTTTGTCTAGCTAGCGGTTTGAATGAAAAAAATGAATTGATTCCCCCATGCACACTTTTGAGGTGGATGGGGGAATCCTCCCGCTGTGCTTTTGTATTCTGTCGTCAGAATACACTGATCAGCAATGCAGGCTATAGCCGGAGGCACTGAATATGTGGAAATTTTCCAACAGGGCGATTGTACGGAAACTGATTGGTAGATAGACCTCTGTACAACCACCTAGTCCATACATGGATTGAAATTCAGCTGGTCCCTGCTGAACTGGCCATATTTCGATCTATGTATGACCGGTTTAGGGAGAATAATCCTGTGTTGTTGTAACTGCAAATAAATCTTATAAAACACTTACAAGTTGTGAAAAGTTGTGTTGCCTTTTTAATTCCATCTTTTACAATGTGGAAAGCACTAGCTTTAGGTGATCAGAAAAACAGAGAGCCTCGTTTTACTGGTATGGGCAGCCTACTTCACATATGTGATTTTATAGTTTGACCATAGTTCTACTTTAACCGATTCAAGCCCGGAAGATTTGGCTGCTGAATGACCGGGCCATTTTTTGCGATTCGGCACTGCTTCGCTTTAACTGAGAAGTGCATGGTTGTGCGGCGCTGCGCCCAAACAAAATTGACGTGCTTTTTTCCCACAAATCGAGCTTTCTTTTGGTGGTATTTGATCATCTCTGCAGCAATTTTGAAAAAAAAAAACACAATATTTTGTACTTTTTGCTATAATAAATATCCCCATTTAAAAAAAAAAAAAAGCTAATTATTTTCTCAGTTTAGGCCGCTATGTATTCTTCTACATATTTTTGGTAATAAAAATCACAATAAGCGTATATTGATTGATTTGCGCAAAAGATAGATTTATGATTTAGGATTTAGGATAGATTTATAGCAATTTTTATTATTATTTTTTTTTTTTACTAGTAATGGCGGCGATCTGCGATTTTTATCGGGACTGAGACATTATGGCGGACACATCAGACACTTTTGACACATTTTTGGGACCACTGGCATTTATACAGCGATTTGTGCTATTAAAATGCACTGATTAATGTAAAAATGGCACTGGCAGGGAAGGAGTTAACACTCCCCTCAGAGAACCGGGATCTGTGTGTTTACACACACAGATCCCAGTTCTCAGCGATTGTGGCCGCCGGGCACTGACATTGGCTCTGGGGGCGAGCAGCGGTGCACGTGTCCCCCTAGTGACCACAGGGCGAAGCGACGTAACATAACTGCGGCAACATGGCTCGACTGTGCAAATTGCCGTCATGTTACATTGGTAACATAGATGGCCACTAGGGGGCACGTGCCTGCTCGCCCACAGAGCCGATGCGAGTGCGCGGCTGTCGGGATCACTGCCAGGCTCCCGCAATCACTCAGGGCACACGGATGAACCGGGATCTGTGTGTGTAAACACACAGTTTTTGGTTCTCTGAGGGGAGAAGAGACAGAACGTCTGTTCATACAGAGTGTGAACCGCGATCTGTCATCTCCCCTGCACAGTCCCCTCCCCCCTTCAGTTAGAACACACACTAGGGGACACATTAACTCCTTCTCCGCCCCTAGTGTTAACCGCTTCACCGCCAGTGACATTTTTACAGTAATCAATGTATTTTCATAGCACTGGTCACTGTAAAAATGCCAATATTTCCAAAAATATGTCCAAATTGTCCATGTCTGCCATAATGCCGCAGTCCCGATAAAAATCGCAGATCGCCGCCATTACTAGTAAAAAAAAAAAAAAAAAGAATAATAAAAATTCCATAAAACGATCCCCTATTTTGTAGACGCTATAACTTTTGCGCAAACCAATCAATATACGCTTATTGCAATTTTTTTTCCTTTGCAGAACAGACTGATGATAGGCTTAATGACCACAGTTATAGGCAGGACTTTCAAGCATGCCCCTTTACCTCCCCAGTGGCATCATTCAGTATAGGTGATGGTGGATATGACCTCGGTGGGCATGATATACATATGGATACTGCCTCTATTTATATATGAATCCTGCCGGTATGACGCTATTTACATATGAAAATCGGTATTTACATATAAAGGACAGGATCTGCAGGTGAATCATCTGTACACAACATTAGGGCAGAGCTGGGCAGCATTAGTAACAGAATTTCACACTGATGTATTAGGACACAGCACGGGACTAAAACCTCAAGGGACAAGGGCATTTAAACTGGGATATTTGCCAAGTATGAGGCAGCTGCTTTGGGCCCCACAACAAAGACTGGGCCCAGGGCAGCTGCCACCTTTTGCCCTGCCTTAAAAACGACCCTGATTACGAACGCTAGTTTTACAAGACCGATCGCTTACAGCTTGTACTTGAATCCGAGCATGCATGGACTTTTATGCTACAGACTTGTGTACACAAGATCGGACTTTCGACAACAAAATTTGAGAACCTGCTAGCCAACATTTGTTGGCGGAAAGTCCGACAACAAATATTCAATGGAGCATACACATAGTCGGACTTTCGCCAACAAGCTCACATCCAACATTTGTTGTCTGAAAATCCGATCGTGTGTATGGAGGGGCATTCGAATTTATGTCTTATTTTAAATCCTGCACTTTAAAAATTATTACTGAATTTCTGCTTGCTATTGGTAATATTTTCATACTCAAGACCCTTATGCCCTGTACACACGGTCAGACTTTCCAACGACAAAATCCGTCGGATTTTTTCAGACAGATTTTGGCCCAAACTTGTCTAGCATACACACGGTCGCACAAAGTTGTCTGAAAATCCAATCGTTCTGCACGCGGTGAGGTAGAACACGTACGACGGCACTATAAACGGGCCAGTAGCCAATAGTTTTCTCTCGTAATTTATTCTGAGCATGCGTGGCACTTTGTCCGTCGGAATGGTCTAAACACGATTGGAATTTAAATGATCAGATTTTGTTTTCGGAAAATTTTAGATCCTGCTCTCAAACTTTGTGTGTTAGAAATTCAGACGGAAAAAGTCTGGCGGAGCCCACACACGATCGCAGTTTCTGAAAACACGATCCGATCGCACATTTTCCGTCGGAAAGTCCGACCGTGTGTACGGGGCTTTAGTAGTAAAGTAAAACTGATGATGACAGCTATAGCAGCTCCCTTTATGACAGGCTCACTTTAAAAATGCAAACAAACCTTTCCTTGAATGCCAAACATCTGCGCCTATTCAGAAAACGATTGACATATATCATAAAATACTTATGGAGCGTGTCCATTTTTTCGAACATTTAGCAGATATTTTTATGATGATGTCTTTCCTTTAGTATTACAGGCTATCATAATAACAGTCTTACACAGAAAACGGTTTAAACAAAAGACGCTGATTACATCTAAAGTGTGTGGCCTATTAGCAGATAGCCAAGCTGCCAGTTTAATGATAGCTGTTACCACTGTTCTACCACCTGGTGGCACTGTTGCACTGCATTACATTCTATTAGAGCCCCTCTATTGTCCAATACTCTCAACTGCATTTTCAAATAAAAAAAGAGAGAAAGAAAAAAAATAAAAATAAAATGTAGAATCATTTCTACATATTGTTCATTTGCTGAAGTTGTAATTTCACTTTCCAAGGCCATTTATCATAAAACTGTCTGTTTTACCATTCCATCGCTCAAGGCTGCATGTTATATTTCCCTGTGCTCCACTGAGAGCCCGAAATAAAAAAATAAAATAAAAAACTGGTCTCGATTTGGAGGAAACAACTCTCAGTGTATTACCAGAGTACATTTTATTAAAGTTGCTTCTCTTGACTTGAAATTGAAGAGTGTGGCATTCCAAAGTAATTTATTACCTGACGCTAGAACAACAATCTCTCTCTTTTGAAGCAGAGCTATTGAGATGGTGAAGTTAACCCAAGTATTTGGAAACTGATTCGTTGCTTTCCTCAAAGTGCATTAAGAAGCAGTTGCTCTGCGGAAGAAGACTATTGATGTTAAAAACCCAGCAAAGCCTAACTATGGGTGCCTTTCGAGAGGATTAGACATTAAAGGATGGAGGCACAATTTTATTCAGTGCGTCCGTATAGATCAAAATGTTAAAGAAGAAGTCCTGGTTCATTATAAGTCGCTATAAAATATATATCTCACCTCCATGGCAGCTATTTTGTAATTTAAAGAAACTCTGTTGCATGAAAAATAGATTCAAAAAAATACTGCGTGCAAAAGGAGACTCTTAAAGTGTATGCTAACCCCAAAAATGTACTTCTCTTGTTTCCTGTCTTTTTAATTATAACATTAAAAAGTGTTTTGTTATATATGTTCCATAAGTGTATAGAAATACCTGTTTATCCTGACAAAAATCCAGAGCGGTCCTGTGTCCTGTGTACACATTAGCCCTCTTAGTTCTTATCTTGGGCCTACAGAATGATCAGTAGTGTCTACAGGCATACCCCACTTTTAAGTACACAATGGGGTCTATTTACTAAAGTTGGAAAGTGAAAAATCAGGCACACTTCCGCATAGAAACCAATAAGCTTCCAGGTTTTATTACCAAAGCTTAATTAAACAAGCTGAGGTTAGAAGCTCATTGGTTTCTATGCAGAAGTGAGCCTGGTTTTGCACTTTCCAGCTTTAGTAAATAAACCTCATTGTGTACTTAAAAGCAGGGTATGCCTGTATGTAGTAGAGATGAAGAGTTTGAATAGTTTAGCAAAAGACAACTGTGCAGGGCTGGTACCCCAAAAATGCTGTGTTTTCAGCCCCAACAGGGCTTAATAGAGCGATGTGGGGCATTTCTACCTAGCAGCTCTAGGGTTGTCAGTTCAAAGCCTAAACGTCAAACCAGTGGTGTATTTTGGTTTTGTGCTGCCCTGGACAAGACTTTCCGACAGGAAATGTTTGATGACAGGCTGTTGTTGTTAAATCCGACCGTGTGCATGCTCTATCCGACAATTGTTGTCTGACTTTCCGACAACAAATGTTGGATGGCAGGTATTCCAATTTCCCATGGACAAATGTCTGTTGTCGGATTTTCCGAGCGTCTGTACACAAGTCCAAAGTACAAACAAGCATGCTCAGAAGCAAGGAAGAGCCATAAGCGGTCGGTCTTGTAAACTAGCGTTTGTAATGGATTCTCTTCTTCTTTAATGGGATAATAATGAAGCTGCTTTGCTGGTGATACTGATGGAGTTATTGCAAACAAGTTTTCAAAAGGCTTTTTTTTTGTAGTGATATCAATAATAATATTATTATGCTTGTTATTTTTTTTTTTTTGGGTGCAAGTTACCACAACACCATTATAATGTAGTTTTTAAGATCAAAGATACAACTATGTTGGTGCCCCTTGTTAATTTTACATTGTATTTTTTAAAACTGTCCTTTGAAGTAAAACACATAGCCAAGTATTATTCTCCACAAATTTTTTATTGTGCATTAAAAAAATAAAAATTAAATTAGACATGCTATCTACCATTAGAACGTAACCAAAAAGTACATTCTAGGCATCCAAAAATATAGAAAATATACCAAATCAAATCATTAGTCAACCAAAAAATAAAATAAAAGCCTCATGCATGTGTCCTGCTTCTTAATATAGGGGGTCAACAATGCCAAGAGTTGGTGAAAGCAGGGGTCCGTCACCCGGAGGTAATTCCGAAAATCATCTAGATTATTCTTCTGGAGCTCCCTCAGGAAAGGCATATGACATAATTGGTCACAATTTAATAAAGCAACCAATTCTTGGTCCAAGAAATCCTCCTCCTCCTGCTCCTGGATTGAACTTGGGTCAAAGCAATAACTCCAAGGCCAATAATAAATAACACGTTATCTACTCCGATTCCGCAACATATCTGGTTGACGAATGGCCGTTCAGAAAAGAACTGAAAATTGCGAAATGAAAAGCGAGAATCAACACTCACCAAACTTCTACTAACACAAAATTATCAGAAGGAGCACGAAGGGTGGCACCTGACGATTGAACTTCCTCTTTTCAGCTTGTAGTATGTCACTATGTTCGCGTTTGTTGGCCGACAATTGTGCAAAACAAAATCCAGGCACACGCCTTTGAACAAAAGTCTGAGGTTTTGTCAGCGGAAAATCAGATCATGTGTATGAGGCTTTAAAGTGTATGTTAACACCAAAAATTTACTTCTCTTGTTTCCTGTCTTTTTAATTATAACATTAAAAGGTGTTTTGTTATATATGTTCCATAAGTGTAAAGAAATACCTGTTTATCCTGACAAAAATAGCCCTCCTAGTTCTTATCTTGGGTCTACAGAATGATCAGTAGTGTCTATGTAGTAGAGATGAAGAGATCAGCAAAGTATGAATAGTTTAGCAAAAGACAACTGTGCAGGGCTGATATCACTTAGTTGACAAAAATCCTGTGTCTTCAGCCCCAACAGGCTAGCAGCTCTAGGGTTGTCAGTTCAAATCCCAAACGTCAAACCAGTGGTGTATTTTGGATTTGTGCTGCCCTATTCAAGACTAAAATTGGGCGCTTTCCCTATGTAAATTTTTCCCACCCCTTCCTATTTAACTAGTTTATGACTGACCTATAGCAGTTTTACTGCTACAAGGCAGATGCTGTGTGCAGAATCACGTATATATAAACTGGGTTTTGGATGCGACCGCATGCTGCTGGTGGCTCATTCCTGCTGTGATTTTATACAGCGGGGGTCGATCAGTGGGTCCCATGGACCCAATGTCCCACAGAACCCAACGATCATTCGGTACTCTGGCAGAATGACAGTCTAACTGTAAACAAGGCAGACTGTCATTCTGTGAGTACAGTATACATGGATCCTGTGTTTCTGTTAAGCAGAAACACTGATCCATGTCTTTAAGTAGTAAAAGCACCTCCCCCACAATTAGTAAACACTGCCATGGCACACATTTAACCCTTTGATTGCCCCTGATGTTTAGCACTGATCACTGTAATAATGTCACTTGTTCCCAAAAAAGTGTTAAAAGTGTCAGTTAGGTGTCTGATTTGTCTGCCGCAATCTCAAAGTCCCGCTATAAGTTGCCGATCACCGCCATTACTAGTAAAAAATAAAAATGAGAGGGGCGGGGGTGAAAGAGATGCCCTAGCCCTGCCGGCAATCCCTCCTGTGCCCCCGTGTCTGTGGGTAGGTGAGTGTGATACACCTACCTCCTGCCCGACCTCATTCTCTGGGCCCTCGGTCAGCTTGTCTTCACACTGATGTCACAGCTGGGAGCAAAGAGGAGGTTGGAGAAGGCGTGCAGGCTCTGGGAGGCGCAAGGGATGTTGCGCCCACTGCTGCTCAGGTTAGAGTGGAGGTCTTCTCCCTCCCGCGCTCTCAGTTCTAGCTAACCTCATTCTGGTGCTGCTCTTGGGCCACCCACTTGCTGTGTGAAGATGCCCTGCCTCAGTGGCTGCTGTCAGAACTGGATTGGTGGATTTAGCTCCCCTGCCCTGCACCCGCCGTCATCGAACCGCAGAGACTCTCCATGACCAGGGGCTCAACTTGGCAGCTGCTTTGGGCCCCACGAGCACCAGGTGCAGAGGAGGAGGAAGTTAAGAATTTGAATCCTCCTCCGTTTTGAATGCTGGGCAGGGATTCGCGGAGGTGACGCCGGGCTACTCTAGCAACCAGTGAGCAGTAGAGTCTCAGCCGGCACCAGTGCTATGGCGGCTCAGTCTGCCCCTATTACCTGCATTCCGGACTGCTCTGTGTCAGTTTAATTCGGGGACATGTGGTCACCCTAGCGAGGGGGAGGGCTTTTTTTCCTCACCTCGCAAAGTGCCGCCCTAGGCCTGGGCCCAGTCAGCCTAGGCCAAGATACAGCACTGCGCCAAACACTGCTCTACCTGTGCAGAATTTGCATGTTCTCCCTGTGCCTGCAAGTATTGCCTCCTACACTCCAAAGACATACTGGTAGATTAATTGGCTTCTGTCTAAAATTGGCCCTAGCGTATGCATGAATGTGGATTAGGGACCTTAGATTGTAAGATCCTTGAGGGCAGGGATTGACGTGAATGTACTGTATACAGCAGGGGCGTATGGTGAGGTCAGTGGCTTGTGAATGTTAGAGCGAGAGCAATAATTCTAGCACTGGTCCTCCTCTGTAACTCTAAACATGTAAAAATTCCATGAGTGTGGGCTGTTTTAAAGCGTCACATGTTATGTTTTTTACATTTTTTCTTTATTTTTTTATCCATTTCCCCAAAAAAATCTATTGAAAAATTGCTGCGCAAATACGTGTAACATAAAAAGTTGCAACGACCGCCATTTTATTTCCAAGGGTGTCTGCTAAAAAAAATATATATAATGTTTGGGGGTTATGAGCAATTTTCTAGCAAAAAAAATTAAGATTTTTACAAGTAGGAGAGACGTGCCAGAATTAGCCTGGGTGGCAAGGGGTTTATTACCATAAGTAATATTCAAATAATTATTATATATTTTCTTTAAGGTAATTTCCTATATTTTCAAAAACTGTACTCAAGCAGCTGGCTTAACGGACAAATTACTGAAGTTTAAAGTTATAACTTCAAACCAGTAATTTCACAATAAATAGATACATGATAAATTATTATGTTATAACATATAGCATAATAATATATGATTTAGCTTGATTAAACTAGTACCTTTTCAGCAGGCAGCAGATTCTCATTTTCCCTCCTAACTGTGTGAGAAAAACATGGGATTGTGGGTAAATCTTATACCCATAAACCCATACTTTTCCCTTGTAGTTAAGACGGCTGGGCTGGAAGATAGCATTTACAGTGGTGTGAAAAAGTGTTTGCCCCCTTCCTCATTTCCTGTTCCTTTGCATGTTTGTCCCACTTAAGTGTTTCGGAACATCAAACCAATTTAAACAATAGTCAAGGACAACACAAGTAAACACAAAATGCAATTTGTAAATGAAGGTGTTTATTATTAAAGGTGAAAAAAAATCCAAACCATCATGGCCCTGTGTGAAAAAGTGATTGCCCCCCTTGTTAAAACATACTATAACTGTGGTTGTCCACACCTGAGTTCAATTTCTCTAGCCACACCCAGGCCTGATTATTGCCACACCTGTTCACAATCAAGGCATCACTTAAATAGGAGCTGCTTGACACAGTAAGGTCCACCAGAAGATCCTTAAAAGCTACACATCATGCCGAGACCCAAAGAAATTCAGGAACAATTGAGAAAGAAAGTAATTGAGATCTATCAGTCTGGAAAGGGTTATAAAGCCATTTCCAAAGCTTTGGGAATCCAGCGAACCACAGTGAGAGCCATTATCCACAAATGGCGAAGACATGGAACAGTGGTGAACCTTCCCAGGAGTGGCCGGCCGCCCAAAATTACCCCAAGAGCGCAGCGACGACTCATCCAAGAGGTCACAAAAGACCCCACAACAACGTCCAAGGAACTGCAGGCCTCACTTGCCTCAGTTAAGGTCAGCGTTCATGCCTCCACCATCAGGAAAAGACTGGGCAAAAATGGCCTGCATGGCAGAGTTCCAAGGAGAAAACCACTGCTGAGCAAAAAGAACATCAAAGCTCGTCTCAATTTCTCCACAACACATCTTGATGATCCCCAAGACTTTTGGGACAACATTCTGTGGACCGATGAGACAAAAGTGGAACTCTTTGGAAGGTGTGTGTCCAAGTATATCTGGCGTAGAAGGAACACTGCATTTCATAAAAAGAACATTATACCAACAGTAAAATATGGTGGTGGTAGTGTGATGGTCTGGGGCTGTTTTGCTGCTTCAGGACCTGGAAGACTTGCCGTGATAAAAGGAACTATGAATTCCGCTGTCTACCAAGAGATCCTGAAGGAGAATGTCCGACCATCTGTTCGTGTACTCAAGCTGAAACGAACTTGGGTTCTGCAGCAGGACAATGATCCTAAACACACCAGCAAGTCCACCACCGAATGGCTGCAGAAAAACAAAATGAAGACTTTGGAGTGGCCTAGCCAAAGTCCTGACCTGAATCCTATTGAGATGTTGTGGTATGACCTTAAAAAGGCCGTTCATGCTCGAAAACCCTCTAATGTAACTGAATTAGGACAATTCTGCAAAGATGAGTGGGCCAAAATTCCTCCAGGACGCTGTAAAAGCCTCATCGCAAACGCTTGGTTGCAGTTGTTGCTGCTAAGGGTGGCCCAACCAGTTATTAGGTTTAGGGGGCAATCACTTTTTCACACAGGGCCATGATGGTTTGGATTTTTTTTCACCTTTAATAATAAACACCTTCATTTACAAATTGCATTTTGTGTTTACTTGTGTTGTCCTTGACTATTGTTTAAATTGGTTTGATGTTCCGAAACACTTAAGTGTGACAAACATGCAAAGGAACAGGAAATGAGGAAGGGGGCAAACACTTTTTCACACCACTGTATCTTTTAGACACATGCCCCTTTCTTTGACACTGCAGTGAGAGGCGTGCCTCCACTGCAGCATTTTTATTGGACAGTTGGGGCTAATGGGGCTTTACCATTGGTCCAAGGCTCCAAGCTGTCCATTAAGCTCAGTGCCTCTGACATGAAGTCAGAGGCACTGTGATCTCAGCCTCTCAGTCTGCTGCAAACAGAGTGTACCAGCTTGTATTTAACTTCCCGCCCGCCATATAGCAATATGACATGCGCAAAGTGGTTGTGTTATCCTGACCGAATGGCATATGACTTGATCAGTCTGACACATCACAACACTGATCTCGGTAAAGAGCCTCTGACGGAGGCTCTTTACCATATGATCAGCTTCCTGTTTACGACAAAGTCGTGTATTGGCTTTTCCTCACTCACGTCTAAAAGACACAAGTAGAGGAGAGCCGATAGGTGGCTCTCCTGACAGGAGAGGATGCCACCAGGACCACCAGGGATGCCCACCAATGATGACCACCAGGTATGCCACCCATGGCCACCAGGGATGCCAATCAGTTCCCTCATACAATGCCAATCAGTGCCCACCAGCAATGCCTGCCCGTGCCTCCATATGAGTGCCCATCAGTACCACCTATGAGTGCCCATCTGTGCCACCTATGCATGCCCATCGGTGCTGCATATGAATGCCGCCTATCAGTGCCACATATAAGTGCCCATCATCAGTGCCCATCAATGCCACCTCATTGGTGCCACCTCATAAGTGCCCATAAGTCCTGCCTTATCAGTGCCCATCAGTGAAGGAGTAAACTTTACAAAATTTTATAAAAGAAACAAAGAAAAACATTTTTTTCCCTAAATTTTCGTTCTTTTTTTTATTTGTTTAGCAAAAAATAAAAAACCCCAAAAGAAGGCTCTATTTGTGGGAACAAAATTATAAAAATTTTGTTTGGGTAAAGTGTAGCATGACCGCACAATTGTCATTTAAAAAGTGACAGCGCTGAAAGCTGAAAATTGCCTTGGGTAGGAAGGGGGGAAGTCCCCTGTATTGAAGTGGTTAAACTGGCTGCTCTGTATGTAGCTTCTGACAGGCTGCACAAGAAGCCCCATATCTCCGGAACTATAGGTGGCAGGAGCCCCAAACTTTGACCAGTGGGGCAGTAGCACCTTTGATGAATGCACCCTAGCCAGAAACACATTAGTATATAACCTGTATCTGTGTACCCATGTAACAAATAAAGTACATTTATTTGAGAGCATCCGAGTTGTCAACCTTCCTGATTCAAGAATTTTATATATAATATTACCGATAATGGAAGAAATGTGTAGCTATAGGCCATCACCATGTAGAATATAAAAATAAAGATAAAACAATACAATTGATATAGTTGGAATTGTTGATTTCCTTTAGTTTGGCCAGGCACGTTTCAGGATCTCAATATTAATCCCTTCATCAAAGGAATTTCTTTCAGGGGAAATCAAGACAAATGACAATCTATAATAGAGCATAATAAAAGTTTAAGTATAGAAAACAATGAACAATGGTGAACGTTAGGAAAAGTCCTGCAAGCTAAATCTTTGGGGCGGCCAGGACGACGTTATATTGTGACAAAACATGTCACCGTGCTCTTTGATATCCTGGAAGGATAGGTGTTTGACATAGCCATCACTTTTTACCTATTACAGTGGTGTGAAAAAGTGTTTGCCCCCTTCCTCATTTCCTGTTCCTTTGCATGTTTGTCACACTTAAGTGTTTCGGAACATCAAACCAATTTAAACAATAGTCAAGGACAACACAAGTAAACACAAAATGCAATTTGTAAATGAAGGTGTTTATTATTAAAGGTGAAAAAAAATCCAAACCATCATGGCCCTGTGTGAAAAAGTGATTGCCCCCTAAACCTAATAACTGGTTGGGCCACCCTTAGCAGCAACAACTGCAACCAAGTGTTTGCGATAACGTGCAATGAGGCTTTTACAGCGTCCTGGAGGAATTTTGGCCCACTCATCTTTGCAGAATTGTCCTAATTCAGTTACATTAGAGGGTTTTCGAGCATGAACGGCCTTTTTAAGGTCATACCACAACATCTCAATAGGATTCAGGTCAGGACTTTGGCTAGGCCACTCCAAAGTCTTCATTTTGTTTTTCTTCAGCCATTCGGTGGTGGACTTGCTGGTGTGTTTAGGATCATTGTCCTGCTGCAGAACCCAAGTTCGTTTCAGCTTGAGTACACGAACAGATGGTCGGACATTCTCCTTCAGGATCTCTTGGTAGACAGCAGAATTCATAGTTCCTTTTATCACGGCAAGTCTTCCAGGTCCTGAAGCAGCAAAACAGCCCCAGACCATCACACTACCACCACCATATTTTACTGTTGGTATAATGTTCTTTTTATGAAATGCAGTGTTCCTTCTACGCCAGATATACTTGGACACACACCTTCCAAAGAGTTCCACTTTTGTCTCATCGGTCCACAGAATGTTGTCCCAAAAGTCTTGGGGATCATCAAGATGTGTTGTGGAGAAATTGAGATGAGCTTTGATGTTCTTTTTGCTCAGCAGTGGTTTTCTCCTTGGAACTCTGCCATGCAGGCCATTTTTGCCCAGTCTTTTCCTGATGGTGGAGGCATGAACGCTGACCTTAACTGAGGCAAGTGAGGCCTGCAGTTCCTTGGACGTTGTTGTGGGGTCTTTTGTGACCTCTTGGATGAGTCGTCGCTGCGCTCTTGGGGTAATTTTAGGCGGCTGGCCACTCCTGGGAAGGTTCACCACTGTTCCATGTCTTCACCATTTGTGGATAATGGCTCTCACTGTGGTTCGCTGGATTCCCAAAGCTTTGGAAATGGCTTTATAACCCTTTCCAGACTGATAGATCTCAATTACTTTCTTTCTCAATTTTTCCTGAATTTCTTTGGGTCTCGGCATGAGGTGTAGCTTTTAAGGATCTTCTGGTGGACCTTACTGTATCAAGCAGCTCCTATTTAAGTGATGCCTTGATTGTGAACAGGTGTGGCAATAATCAGGCCTGGGTGTGGCTAGAGAAATTGAACTCAGGTGTGGACAACCACAGTTATAGTATGTTTTAACAAGGGGGGCAATCACTTTTTCACACAGGGCCATGATGGTTTGGATTTTTTTTCACCTTTAATAATAAACACCTTCATTTACAAATTGCATTTTGTGTTTACTTGTGTTGTCCTTGACTATTGTTTAAATTGGTTTGATGTTCCGAAACACTTAAGTGTGACAAACATGCAAAGGAACAGGAAATGAGGAAGGGGGCAAACACTTTTTCACACCACTGTAAATGTGAAGTTTGGTATTACACTGTGGCGCACTGGCGAGTATCTCATTTTTTGGATTGCCATGAATACGGTGTCTAAGTGAGGACTTTTTAACCCAGTGGAAGAATACGATCATCCAGTTTGCCCATGTGTTGTGAAAGTTCATCTGGTTCGATTTGCCATCTGCTTGCCATCCCTGGAGGAAAATTACATTTTTGCTGCAGGGGATGCCTGAAATCTGACTTGTATCTTAGGCAGACTTCTGGGAAAATTGGTGAGCCAATCACACAAGCAGGAAATTATGTTTTCTATTCCCCCCCCCCCAGGAAAGTGGAGTTACCCTTTAATGATTTTTCTAGCCTATATTGGTTTCTGTGGACTAATAAGATCATCACATGATTTGCTATTACTGGTCATGAGCATTAAGTGGTTTATCAATACTGCTTATGCTAACACTTATCATTGGTTTATGATAATAGCACAAGGGTTTGTTATCTTACTTATTGTTACATACTAGTTGAGAGAGCGCAATATTTCCAATATTATATTTTCTATCTGTGTAAATCTCACAGCAGAGCTGCTGCTTTTTAGGTGTTATTTGTTCACAGAGCAATTTTGTTTTCTTTTATATACTGTTAAAAGTATAAATGCCATTTTATTTAAAAACCACAGCACACACTTTAATGGGACCAAGTGCTATGTGCACTGGGTCCCCTGAGGATTCAGCAAGAGTTTTAAAGTTTTGCTGATACTTTTTCTTTCAAACTTGATGGCAAAATCTCTGCACAACACTTAAATCCTGACAGAGGTTGTAACACTTACTATTCTATTCAAAATGGCCTTGAGTTGGTCTTTAGAGGAATGAGGTGGCAACCCTAGGCCCAGGCCCCTCCATGTGCTGTTAGAGCTGTCACTATTCCGTTTTCAGCTCTTCGGTCTCATTTTCCATTAGTGTGAACTTAGCCAACAGCATGTCCAAGACCTCAATTTTCTTTTTGCTAATTGTGAAGAAAATGCAGCATGTCAAAGACCATAGCTCCCCCTACCCAACCAAAAACACACACAGGATGGGAGGTCCTGGGAATAAAAGAGCAATGGATATGTTACTGAGGGTCCATCATGATGCTACTCTATAAGCCCATTGTGGTCTGAGAGGCACAAGAATGTAGGGTCAGGCCACTGACCAAGAAATCTAGTTAATATTTACATAGCTAATAGGAAAAAGATACATGCAAGTAGATTTATGAGGTGTTTCTAAAAAGTTCAGTGTATGGTCTGATATCTCAATGGCAACATGAGCCAGCTGTGCATGTATGCACATGGCTATCCAAAGACATGTCGAGAAGCTCCACCTAGTGTGGAGTACACGTGACCATCAGGTTAAACCAACTGCAGGCAGTCAAACATAGTCAGTGTGAGAGGTAGGGTCAGCAACAAGTGAATATCAAGTTCTGCTACAAATTGGGGAAATGATGACAGAGATGCATGAAATGTTGGTGCAAGTGTACGGCACAGAAGCCATGAGAAAAAAATGTGTTTACGCCTGGTTCAAATGCTTCCGCGACAGGAAGGAAATGACTGAGGATGAGCCACATTCGTGAAGGCAAGTGACAGTAGATGGAATGGCGTTCACCATCTTCCCTGGGACCCAAGAAGAGTCACCTGCAAAAGTCCAAGGTCAAGACAATGTTGATTGCCTTCTTTGACAATGATGGCATCATCCATAAGGAATTCATTACTGCGGGTCAAACTGTGAACACCCCATTCTACAAGAACATTTTGTAATGGTTGCTATGACGCATCCGCCAAATTTGGCATGAGTTGCACAGGAATGGATAGTGGGTGTTGCTGCACGATGACACGCCCACGCACTGTGCCAACTCTTGGCTTAGCACAGAGTACCTGTTTTCGATCATCCACAGTGTGCCCCTTATCTGGCGCATCTGGACTTTCTGTTTCCCCACCTGAAAGCGTCATAAGGCGCACGTTTTGTGGACGTGGCGGCAATCCAATAATTTGTGACAGCGGTTCCGTGATCGATTCTTAAAGAAGCCTTTGCCGACAGTTTCCAGAAGCTTTATGAACATTGGCAAAAGTGTGTTGTAAAGGATGGCGATTATTTTGAAGGCCAATAAAGATAATTTGTATGTGTCTTATGTTTTGTTTGTTTTCTGATACCATTCACCAAACTTTGTAGAATTACCTCTTACATTCATTACAGTGTTCAAATTCAGTACAACCTCTCTTCCAATTACCGCCCATGTGGCACATGCTCTAAGGAAAGTATTTCACCTTACTTTTCTACGTTAAGACCCATTCAAAATGAATGGTAAGCATTAAAAAGAAACAGAGAGGCAACTCCATGGTGTAGTACCAAATTACTTGAATTTAGCACTGTTCTGTTTGCTTTTGCTTCTTTTGAGGCAATAAATGTAAGTATTTTATTACTACACCATGGGGTTTCTTCTCTGTTTCTAATGCTTACCATTATGGGATTGTAGTTTGTGTAAAGTGCTTTTGGAGATGCAATATCGGACAGAGCGATTCTTCATTAGCTGCATTTATTGCATTCATACCTCCTTGTCATTGGGGTCTGATTTTGTGGTAAGTTGCTTTGTAACACTTGTATGGTGGAAAAAGGAAACACATTTGATGTGAAGATCACTGCCTGCACCTGTGAAGCCAGCTTTATTTGACTTGTTTGAACGCTTATTTTACATTTCTGTGAATAATGTTCTTTTTTGTGGCACGTGTTATTCAATTTGCACAATATTGTATACTTGGTTCTTTTAGGGGACAGCACAACACTCTGTTTTTGATTGATTTTATTAGTTCTCCCAGCACAGCCAGGCAACTAATAGACTGAGATGAATGTGCTCTCCTGTCTAGCTAGGTCAGTTTGAAATAGGAAAACAGGATACTTTTTAACACATGTACATGGTACAACAGACACATATCAGGATTATTAAATGTTGGGGTAACATACTTTAAAGGTAAAACACACCCCACTACCTGTTCTAGCCCCCATTCCTAAACACTTACTTAGCTTCATGTCTCCAGCGATGTCTTCTGGTTCCAGCACTGCTCCCCTCCTCACTTCCTGCTTTTACAGGAAAACCCGAGACCAGCGGAGGCTTACTGGAGCTTTGTGTGTCTGTAGACTCATGCAGCCTGGCTCAGGACCCAATGGGAGGATGCATGCAGGTGTGCCTCCTTAGAACCTAGCTTGCTACAGGAGGCACCTCTTCCTCTTCCAGAAGGGGTTTTAGGAAATCTCCCCTTGTGAGTAAAGACCTTCCTGTGGACAGTTGTGCAAGTGCCAAAAGGGAACTAAGTGCCAGCAGTGGCTATATGGATTGCTGCTGTAGGGTCCTAGATATAGAGATGTACTAAAACTGGAGTACTCAGAATCTGTTGCAGCTCTGCTGCATGGTAGCCAATCAGTTTCTTTTTTTTTTATCCATAAATTTTTTATTTTATCAAAAGAGAACATAACAATTAAGATTGTTGCAAATAGTACATATCATTGTAATAAAAAACATTGTAAAGGCATATAAAATAGGTTTCTTTCAAATCTTGATGGCCCAATCTAGCCTACCATAAATGGGTTCACGCTGCAGGTCTGGGAGGTCACCACATTGAGCCGCTAGTCAGCCTGTACAACTGTAAGTAAGGGAATACTGGGAAGGGGGAGGGTAACAATATAGGAAATTCAGGGAGTAGAGGATACCATAGATAGTGTTCTATATCCGCCTATTACTTAGTTAATTGAACAGATTATTTCAGGCTGTGGGGTAAGTTAATAATTGCATTCTTTTAAACAATTGGAGGCTCTAGGGTGGGATAGGTAGCCAATCAGTTTCTAACTTCAGCTTGCTCAATTAAGCTTAGACAATAAAACCTGGAAGCTGTTTGGTTTCTATGCAGACCTGCATAAGATATTGCACTCTACAGTTTTAGTAAATCAATCCCTGTGAGTAAAAGTGAGTAAAGGTGAACTTCTGAAAAATTTGATCAAATGAAACTTTTAAAAAATTTGCAAACCTCCGTTCTTAGTTTTTTAATTTCTATCAGTAAGGGTAGGCAGTTGACATTGGCTTCAGAGAGGATGAGGGACTACAAAAGGAGCATCAGCATTCAGTAGGCAAACAGTGAGATGGGTAACATGCTGCCCATTATTAGATGCACAGGTGGAACTGCGTGGAACTAGAGAGAGAAAGGAAGCAAGCAAAGTCAGAAACACTGTGGTTGATTTGCTAAAAGAAAATAAAGGCAAGTTGAACTTTGCAAGGGAATTTGCTCCAGACATCAGTAAATGGGGTGAAGCTCTACTACCTAGATAGCAAGGATAACTTGCCTTAAATTTGTGGCAGTGTTCAATTGTAAGTCTGTTAACTTGCTCCATATTTTCACTGGCAAGTTGTACACTTGTAGAGCATTTGAAGCACAAGTTCTAGTTGACACGTTTCCAATTTGTAGCAAAGTGCATTGCAAGTCTCTAGCAAGAGCAAAGTTGCAGTGGTGAGTCTACAGCAAGAGCTCTGCAAGTCTGCAGCATGAAAATTCAGCCACAGTGACCCCTGTGGTGGGATGACTATTGCATGACATAACTGAACCAAAACTTGCTGCAGACTTGCAGAATGTTTGCAAAGAAAGTTGATCTGGAGTCATGCAATGCAGACTTGCTGCAATTGTACAACACATTTGTGAAGCCTGGCAAGTCTAACAATAGCTTAGCAAGTCATTTTCAAACTTGCAGCACAACTGTTTGCTATCTGGGTGACTTCTATCATCCAATCATGTGCAAACAAATAAGCAGTGTTTTCTACTTTCCTTGCACGTGATTGGTTGTTCTTTGCAAAGTGAAACCACCACATTCTCTAAGCTTTAGGGCAAATTCCCTTCCAAAGTGAACAGCCAATTTGCAATTAGTAAATCAACCACACTAATGCCGTGTACACACGATTGGAATTCCAGCCAAAAAAAGACCGATGAGAGCTTTTCATCGGAAAATGCAACCGTGTGCATGCTCCATCGGAATTTAGCTGTCCGAATTTCCGCCAGCAAAAAATTGATAGCATGCTGTCAATTTTCCAGACAGAAAAACTTTCTATCGCAAATTCCGATCGTGTGTATGCAATTCCGACACCCAAAAACTCACGCATGCTCAGATTCAACTAGGAGATGGAAGCTATTGGCTACTGGGTATTGAACTTCCTTTTTCTAGTCCCGTCCTATGTGTTGTACATCACCGTGTTCTTGACGGTCGGAATTTGGTGTGACCGTGTGTATGCAAGACAGCTTCAGCGAAATCCTGTCGGAATTCCATCGGGAAAACCATCAGAGCTTTTTCCGACCAAAATTCCGATCGTGTGTACGCGGCATAAGAGGGGAGGATAGCCTATCAATGATTTTCTACGTTGTCAAAGACACTTGGAAACTAGAGGAAACTCTGACATGAACAGGTAGGGCAGAACCAAAGCCACAATAGAATCAGAAAATAAGTCTCTGAGAGTCAACAGTGTGCATTGCACATTGCAACAGCATCATATACAGCTTAACAGTGGTCCAAGTAGTCAACTGTGAAGGGAAGACCTTAAGCTGCATATATTACAGGTTCAGCGACAAAAAGCCATTGGTAAATTTTACAAATTCCAAAACGAGAATTGACCGGGCTATGAACACATTTCATTGGACTACTGAAGTCTAAAAGAAGGTCTTATGGACCAAAAATGCCAAATTTTAAATCTTCTGTTAAGCAGGGTATTTTAAGACAGAAAAATGTAACCTTTACTATCACTTTAATGCATTCTCTGTATTAAAGTAAAAAAAAAAAACTCCCCACTACCTCTCCTAGCCAACCCCATCCCTAAACACTTACCTGGCTCCATGTCACTGTCTCAGGCTCCAGCACCACCCCCTCGCTTCTTGCCTTCACAGGAGTCACTGAGGGTAGTGGGAGCCATAGGCACCCAGCTTGCTAAGGAGGCACCCCAAGTGGGTAAATGCTGACCACACCAGCAGATGATGGCCAGAAGAGGAGGTAAGGGACCTCCCTGTGCAATAATGTTGCACAGAGGAGATAAAAAAAAAAATTGCACCGTTATTATCGCTTTAAGTCTAGAAATGTAATTGCTGGAAAAACCTTGTTTACAGTGAATAAGGGGTTAATATGTAGCCTTGCTTTTATTAAGAAAATAATTGCTTTGGGTGCAAATTCTGTTCTGACGGTGTATGTTTAAACAGAGGATGTATGTAAATCGGAACAGCTCTACCGTATCTATAATTTACGAGATAATGCAGAAAAGCTTTTCACAAAAGCTTTTTTTTTTTCTGAGCAGCTGAAAAATCCAGCAAGTATTCTGAAAGAGAAGGACAAAAAAAAATCCACTTACTGCCTACCATCAATTCTTAATTTTAGCACCAAGAAAAAAAAAATTGATGGAAAGTAAGATTGATTTGAGTGAAAAAAAAAAAAAAAGAGAACGAGTTTTCTTCATTTCATATTTCAGCACAGAATTACATATTTCTAAATTGCCATTTATAAGCTGGGAATTGATTTTATTTTCTCACAGGACAAAGTGAAAAGTGGGAGAAATTGGATGCTTTTTCTTTTGCATCAATAGAAATATCTTGCTTGCCGAGTCTTTTCAGAGATCAGCTACACAGATACTATAGATACAATTAGATTGTACGCTCTTCAGAATCAGATTCACTCATTACAGTAATGCACACTTCAGCGGAGACTTTCGCTTTTTTTGCGCTCTTTCAGGGCTTTTAATGACTGTGTTTGCGTGAAAAAGAAAAAAAAAAAATGCTTGCAAAACAATGGCTTTCATAGGTGGAAAGTGGATTTAAGTGGGTTATACAGATTCAGACCTGTAGCATGTTGTATAAAGTGGATGCGAAATTGAATTTGATAACTTTGCTAAAGAGTGCCAGGCTGCTAGCTTCAATTACGGGAATTGTATGTGAAAAATACACTGTGTTCCAAAGCCGTGGGTCTCATATATCAAAGTTCTGAAAGCCTTGTGCCTGAACCTCTAATAGCTTAACCTCCCTGGTGGTATGATTATGTCAGATTTTTGATGCTCAAAGTGGTACAATGTTTTGCATGGAAATTTGGCGTTTTATATTGTAGTCCTGTAATTCTTAGGAATAACGCACTTAAATGTGTCCAAACAAGAGTCTAGTTGACATCCTGGGTATGATAAAGTTTGAAACACAAAATCATAAATTACAATATAATAAATAACTATAAATAATTCTAACAAATAATAACGTAATAATAAAAAATATTCAATGTAATCAAAGCAAAAACACTGAAATTTGCTTAGCTGCAGAATTGTCGCTTTCATTACTTTCAGTATTTGATGATGGATTTCCCCACAAATCGCTATCACTCAATTCTGCAAGTTATTCTAATTTATTATCGCTGTTTTCTAGCTGGTCTAAAACCGCTTTTGATGTAAAGGGACACTTTTTAGATGCTATGGACAATCTCCAGTTTCCAGGCAGAAAGAATAGTATTTATAATATAAAACTGCATGGGGGGGGGGCACTGGACAAACCACTAGGGAAAAAAGTGAAATAATTTGATACAGTAATGTAATCTGTAAGATTACAGTGTACTGTATGTGTATTGTGTTTTTAACCTTTTGAATTTAGCGCATGCTCTGTCCCCGTGCGTCGCAAAACTCGCAGGGAACAGAGCTCGGCACTGTGATAGATGGAGCGGAGACACGGCTCGCACACACAGCGGGGAGACATCGCAGTATCCTGGGGACAAGGTAAGTAACTTTGCCTGGATCCTGCGATGCGATCCCGAGTGTGGCTCGGGGGTTACCGCTTTTGGTACTAAAAATTCACCCCGAGCCACACTCGGAATACCGTCAGGGAGGTTAACTCCAGGCGTACAGCTGAAGGTAGATGTACTAAAAGCAAATAGGCTGTTCTTTTTGCAAGGGAAGTTGAACTTTGAAAGCCAATTTTTCCACAGAGCTTAGTGAATGAGGTCTGTCCATCATCCAATCACATGCAAGAAAAAAAAATTTTTTTTTTTACTTGCCGTGCATGTGATTGGGTATTCTTTGCATAGTAAAATTACACCACATTAACTAAGCCCTGGCGAAAACCCCCTTGCAATATGCAACATCCCTGGTGTAGCGCCCTCCTCCAGTTAGGTTGCTAGGTTAACCATTTGAAGACCAGGCCTTTTTCTGACATTTGTTGATTACGTTAAAGTCATGTTAAAGTTACGTTAAAGCTTAAAGAGGAGGGCTGGTTTTGAAAAAAAAAAAAATGTAAAAGTCAGCAGCTGCAAACACTGTAGCTGCTGACTTTTAATAAGTAGACTTACCTGTCCAGGGCGCCCGCGATGTCGGCTGCCCGAGGCTGACCCATCCCTCGGTCTCGGGTCCATTTTGTGTAAGGGAAACAGGCAGTGGAGCCTTGCGGCTTCACTGCCCGTTTCCTACTGCGCATGCGCGAGTCGCACAGCGCTTTGTGAATGGGACGCGCTGTGTTCTGGGACACACAGCGCGACCTATTACCCAGAAGACGCCGCACGGAGGAGAGAAGAAAGAAGATCTCCGCGGAGGAGGAAGAGGCAGATTAGGATGATGTGCCTAGCAACAGGCATTTCTGGTAAGTAAAAAAAAATGTTTTTTTTCTAATTTTTTATGTATTTTCTTTTTTCAGGGTGGCCCTCCACTTTAAGTTAAAAATCTGTATTTTTTGCTAGAAAATTATTTAGAAGCCCCAAAACATTATATCATTTTTTTTTATCAGAGACCCTAGAGAATAAAATGGTGGTTGTTGCAATATTTTATGTCACACTGGATTTATGCAGTGGTCTTTCAAAGGCAATTTTTTTGGAAAAAAAAACACACAAACTAGTGAATTAAAAAAGAAAACAGTAAAGTTAGCCCATTTTTTTTTTATAATATGAAAGATGATGTTACGCTGATTAAATAGATACCTAACATATCATGCTTTAAAATTGTGCACACTCGTGGAATGGTGACTGTTAGGGTTAATCCTGTGTCTAGGGGGGTCCCTTCAACCTCTCAGACCTTAGATCCAATGTATTGTATAAATTCAGAGTACTCTGGAATCAATTCTCAAAGGACAAATAAAATCACACACACACCATGGCGTCCTTCGAGAACTAATTGTATTGAGATTTTACAAAGCAAATGATATAGTGTATTTTACGTCATACAGAATAAGACATGCGCAGTAGACATCAAGACGATTACAGCTGGTCAAGACAAATCGCTATTGTTCTTTGTTCTAAGCTAGCTGAATTAATATAAGAAAAAGATACATAATTCCTTCTGTAGCTAAAGCAATGCTGAGAAACAGTGTGAAGGTTATAGATAAGTGTGTGAGAACACACGGGTTAGAAGAATCTCATGTTGAGACAGTTATCTGAGAAGTTAAAGGGGTGTTCAAACTGTACATATTGTGAAATGGAAGTTTGTGAATATTAAGATGGCTGACAGAAACAAGATGGATGCTTAGCATAACCTTTCAACCCCCTCTTTAAGTCATGAAATGACTTCTACAGATCCGCAGCCTCCTGAAATCTACGGTTCTTGCTACGTTTGTTATATTCTTTTACATAAAGCTGCAGATATTGTGTATATGCGTGAGAAGGTTGGTCTGGTGTAGTACACTTGCTAATACAAAGTAGAATAAGCTTGAAAATCAAGTAGCCTATCAATCCTAACAATAGTACTATGATAATCATAATCACTATGTCCTTTAACCATGAAAACATTCCACCTAAACCCAAACTAGAAAAGGGGTTCCATCCATAATTACCTATGTCCCTTGCTTGTTTCATTAATTCATTTACCTGTGTTCGGTGTTGATTAATAACATCATAGTAGTCTGGGATTTCCAGGCTGGTATTGTGAAACCATGTACAACATTCATAATCTTGGGTCATTTCACATAAACCTGTCAGAGCTGCACTCATGCTTTCAATAGCTAATTCGTGTAACTCTAGTTGTCTTCTAATTGCTTTGAGCTCGACATTGAGTAGTCCTATATCTTGGGAGTTTTTTTCCATAACATCATTTATTAAACTAGTGTAGTTATTAAATTTGTCCATCATGGTTATGCCCCATCCTGTCCAGGATGGAAACCATGTCCATGACTTATCTGAAGTAGAAAACATAGGTGGGGCTTCTCTCTTGTATTTATAAGTTAACCTATGTACTGGACTTGAAGTAACTTGTATGTGATGTTCCTGATTCTGGCCTAGGGCTGACATGACTGGTACCAACTGTGCTAAATAACACCATCCTTTCACTCCTGCGGGGATCCATGGGTAACAATTTTTAGCACAGCATACGTATGTATTGTTTCCCAATGAAAAACTTCTTAGAGAACTACGTTGAGGCTCAGTTCCAGCCTCAAATGCAGCACTAACAAGTTTACTCACAAGTATCCCAGAGGTTGTGTTCCTGTATGTAGTAAGTTCACTAATGGTGTTGTTAAGGGATTGATTTTTGTAACTACACATATGACCTATGATAATGTTACTGGTGTGGAAGGGAATACCCTTTGAAATGTTAAATACAGACTTGGAACACATACCTATTCCGTTGGATGTATTGCCTAACTGAACACACCACTCGGGTTCATGTGTCTTTCCTAAAGTGTAAAACATAATACTCTGATTGCGGTACCCTTCCGAGACATTCTTAATACTTAAGACTAGAGTATTTTCCAATAATGACTTGAGGTTCAGAGGGAAAGCTAAGAGTGGGATTTTAGCAGTTTCTGGGTGCAACTTACTACAAATCCAGCATTTTTCATATCCTGACTTTCTAGCGTAAGCATATTAAAATTTTAACAGTAACATTTTTCCAGAAAAACTTGTTTCTTTGATCAATTCATTAGAGACATCTCTTTTACTGCGATTTCTGAGGTGAAAGTCAGTATGGTTGGTGTGTATTTCGCTTTTACCACATATGAGTTTCAAGGCACCTAAGTCTTCAGGATGAAAAATACAGTTAGTTATTATCCACACTGGGACAAAGATCAGAAGTAGAAACATCACCAGAAGGCAAAAGGCCTTCCCAGAAGTCTGTGGTGAAATGAGTGACATCACTGTCCTTTATGTCTGTGCTTGTCTTTTGAGGACTTAAAACACCTGCTTCACCTCTTTTCAGCCTTTCTTGAATTCCTGGGCTTAGATCAACCTTCTTTACTCTGCTGGCATGGATCCAAGTAGGACTTTCCTCTGTAAGGATGGCAGTCCTGGTGACGGCTACCACTTTGGTCACTGGTCCGAATGGAACCTCTTGCAGCTTTCGACCTTTCTGAAGCCTCTGGACCACAACTTGATCACCGACCTGGAACGGGTGGGTTGGTACCTGTGAAGAAGAAGGAGAGGTGCGAGCAACTCTTCTTTCGACAATATCAAGAGTTTCAATCAGTTTTTTTACATATTCCTCCTGTATCTGTTCCAAATCACCTTTCTCTACCATCAAGGGATGATTAGCCCACGGTGTGGGGAATGGCCTACCCATGAGTACCTCAAAGGGGGAATAACCCGTCACACTGTGAGGGGTCATTCTGATTTCAGCTAATACAGCTGGGAGAACTTTTTTCCACTTGCCAAAATTCCCACCTATAGCCTTCCTTATCCTGTCTTTAATTGTTCTATTCATTCTTTCTACAGTTCCTGAACTCTGTGGATGGTAGGGGAGGTGAAATTTCCAGTCTATTTTTAGTACTTTTACAAGATCTTGGCATATTTTAGCTGTGAAAGCTGGGCCATTGTCTGAATTTATTTGCAATGGACACCCCCATCTAGGAATAATTTCCTGTGTGAGGATCTTCACTACAGTTTGTGCGTTTTCATTGTTGGTGACAAAAATTTCGGGCCAGCGTGACATTATGTCCACGATAACCAAAAGATATTGTTGTTTCTTTCCTTCTTTGGGCATATGTGTAAAGTCTATCTGTAAATGGGTAAATGGTGTTGTTGGGTACTCAAGATGTTCATGCTTTGATTTCTTTGGGTTTGTTGGATTGTTCCTAATGCAAGTGACACATCTCCTTACAAAAGCTTTGACTAGATTAGGTAATCCTGCAATGAAAAAATCTGCATCTAGAAGTTCACATGTGGCATGTCATCCCTTGTGACCCAGTCCATGGTATTGTGCAATGAACAGGGGGGCGCTAGCAACAGGAATACACGGCTTCCCCTCTTTGAAGATTAATCCTGTTTTAGGATCCTTTTGTATCATCCCATCACAGTTCCATTGCGCAATATCATCAGGGGTGGCAAAAGCCTGTAGTTCCGTGAGCCAATGTGTCTCTTTCAGGGAACATGGCTGAGGTGTCAGCATGGGCATTTGAATGTTTGCCTTTTGTGTAGATGCAGCTTCTTTAGCTATTCTGTCAGCTAGTGCATTACCTTTGGCTATATCAGTCATTTGGCCTGTATGTGCCTTACAGTGCATGATAGCTAGTTTTGAAGGCAACTGAATTGCATCTAGTAATGCTGTGACTAGGTCAGAGTGTGAGATGCTCTTTCCATCTGCTGCCACATATCCTCTGCGAAGCCATATCACACCATGGTCCCAGACCACACCATGAGCATACCTGGAATCAGTGTAAATGTTTACCTCTTTTCCTGCAAACAGCTGGCATGCACGGGTTAATGCTATCAATTCAGCAGCTTGTGCAGACTGATAGGGTATTGGATTGGCCTCGAGGACAGTATCCGGCAGTTGGACAACAGCATATCCTGCATGATAGACATTATCACTCGGTCTGCTGCAAGAGCCATCAACAAAAACTGTTTGTGCAGTAGGAATTGGTACTGAAAGCATATCTGCTCTAGGTGAAGTGTCCTGATGTATTGATTGTGTACAGTCATGAGGTGGTGGTAAGTCATCCTGTTCTCCTTTAAGACCTAATAAGGCATTCAAAATTGGAGCTGGGCCAGAGTTTATATTTGAACTTTTTATTTTCAGGTTTGGATTGGACAGGAGGATGACTTCATACCCACTCAATCTTTGTGCTGACATATGCTGAGTATGTAAAGTTTTGAGGAGTGTGGTAACGCTGTGTGAGGTGTATAAAGTAGTGTTATGGCCCAAAGTAAATGGTGCTGCCAACTCTGCGACCATAGAACAAGAAGCCAACGCTCTGAGGCAAGCAGGCATGCCTTGCACCTGTACTGGAACCACCTTTGAAAAAAAAGCTACAGGGCGCAGTCTCCCACCATGTTCCTGGGCCAGTACTCCTGCCATGGTTCTGCAATTTTCCCTAGCAAACAAGTGAAACATTTTGCTAAAATCAGGGAGGCCGAGGCTCGGGCTGGTAACCATTGCACTTTTCAACATGGTAAAAGCATTTAACATTTCATCAGACCATTTTACAATATCAGACATTTCAGAGAGGGTTGCTTGTCTCAATATATTGTCATAGAAAGAGCAGTCAGGTATCCATTGGCGGCAGTAACCAATCATTCCAAGAAAGGTTAGCAGGTCTTTCTTGGTAAGTGGGCGGGGCAGACCCACTATAGCAACAATTCTTTTGTGACTGACTTTCCTAACTCCCGGAGACAGCACAAACCCTAGGTACTCAACCTCCTGTTTACACCATTGTCATTTTTTCTTAGACACTTTGTGACCACACGTATGTAACCATTTCAATAAGGATAGGCTATCAGCTCGGCAGTCCTCCTCTGAAGAACTACAAATCAAAAGATCATCAACATATTGCAACAGTACAGAACCATGAGGGGCAGTCCAAGGCCTGAGGGTGGCTTGGAGTACTATAGAATAGACCACAGGTGAGTCTATATATCCCTGGGGCATTCTACACCAGGTAAACTGGCGATTGTGTTGGTCAATCGACACAGTAAAAGCAAAGAGTGGCCTTGTCTCCTTGTCTACAAGGACAGAGAAAAAAGCATTCTTTAAATCAATCACAGTAAAACATTTGGCTGTTGCTGGAATGGAGGACAGCAGAGATGGAACATCAGGTACAATGGGTGCTATTGGGACTATGAGGTCATTTATGGCCCTCAAGTCCTGTACAAATCTGAAGGAGCCATCCGGCTTCTTTACAGGGTTAACAGGTGTGTTGTATGGAGAAATAATTTCCTCCAGGATTCCATCCTGCAGAAACTTTTTCACCATTGGCACTATGCCATCCATCTTTTCTTTAGAGAGTGGATACTGTTTGTGATAGATAAGAAATGCACCTTCTTTGAGAGTGGCCTTGTATGGTGTGCATGAAACAAGTCCTACATCCAGATCTGATGTAGACCAGACCTGGGGGTCTATATCCTCAAAATCTTCTTCACTATTTTGTTGTGACAGCATCAATGAACCTGGTTTGCATGCTACTATAGTGATTTTATCTGAGGAAATGTCTAGACCTCCTTCTGAGTTGGTTCTAATTGTGATTCCTAGTGGCCCAAACAAGTCTCTTCCCAACAAATTTACAGGACACCTTGGTATTATCCTGAAAGAATGTGTGCATATGGTGTACCCTTCATCATCTTCTATTGGTAGGGGTGGAGTCCTATATGTTTTTGTCAGTATCCCATTAATTCCCAAAGAGGGTTCCGCTGGTTCCCATTTGCCTCTGAAATGATCTTCACAAATAGTACTCCTAGTGGCCCCGCTATCAACAAGATAGGGGAGGAGTCTCCCATTTATTGAAATAGCAACCATTGGACTGTCAGTGAAATCATCTGAGACAAAAGGAAAAGCTGGGACACTACCCTCCGGACCCCATCATTGTTGTTGATTTCCCCATTTGATTGGAAATGTTGGACCTTGTTGGATGGATGCCTGTGGTTGTTGTGTCTGGTTAGGGACAGAGCTGGAATCGGGAGTCTGAGAAGGGGTGGGGTGAGGACACTGACTCACCCAGTGGTCCTCAGCACCGCAATTGAAACATCCATTGTTTCTAGAGCGACTCATCCCTCTTCCATTTCTGCCTTTAAATCTGCCTCTAAAATTTCCTCTGCCTCTAAAGTTCCCCTTCGTATTCCCTTGGAAATTTTGTGAGGCAGGAGACGGCTTTGGTATTTCAAAACAGCCCGCTGCATCTTTCTGTGAAAGAGCTTTACCAAAGTCAGTTCTGGGACTGGGACCACTAAATGGGGTTTGAGATTACTCAGGAAAGTCTGGATCAATAATGGATCCAAAGTTGTCACAATACCCAAACTGGCTTTCTGTCCATCCTGCCATATGAACCACTTAAGAGTTAACTAGGTATCGCTCCGTACATTTAGTGTTCCTATGAAAACAAAACAATTTACTTGCTTGACTGCCACCTAGCGGTGCAGACAATCAGACAACGGTGTGAATCAGACAATTAGACAATACCTCAACTTAGATTCCTTTACCAAAAAGAAATCAGTACTGTCCGTGATACTTTTTTTGTACTAATACAGCTACAATCACTTCAAGACTGTAACAGAATAAATTTGGAACAAGTTCAAGAGTATTTCAGATACAATAAACACACAATCTTGCTCATGGAGCTGCCGTTTTGTTTCAGACAAATTTAAACCACAGATGAATTTAACTTGCAATGTACATTAATCTGTTTACCTTTCACAAAATAGCTTTACCCAAATTGTAACTTTATAACCTCCGGGAATACTACTCACCAAGTATGCCTTTTGGTTCTGGAAACAAAATAGCAGTCCACATATACACACTCAGCGCAATTCATTCAGCGTGATACTTTTAAAGCAAAGCAGTTATACAATCATACACAAAGTTTACACAATACATTGATCGTCAGTCACCAGTTCTGTACCGAACAGAACGAAAACTCTAGAGTACTCTGTAAATTTTCCTAGGTCCCCAAAACCTATTCTTCTAAGATTACCAAAACCTTTTCTTTTAAGGTCACCAAAACCTTTACAAGTGTCCCCAAAACACTATATGACCTCCAAGGTCATGACCGGTCAACTTATGTATACTTATGAGAGGTTCTATAACCCAACAGCAATCTCTGTGGGATGGAAGCCAAGTCACACACCTGACACCTGGACTCCGGCAAGTCAATTTCACTCAATAAGAATAGAATTCACTTACCGAGCCGTTAGTAGCTTTCCAAGTCTATTAAGGGTTAACATCCATCCCGGACGAGCCCCCAGTTCTGTTAGGGTTAATCCTGTGTCTAGGGGGGTCCCTTCAACCTCTCAGACCTTAGATCCAATGTATTGTATAAATTCAGAGTACTCTGGAATCAATTCTCAAAGGACAAATAAAATCACACACACACCATGGCGTCCTTCGAGAACTAATTGTATTGAGATTTTACAAAGCAAATGATATAGTGTATTTTACGTCATACAGAATAAGACATGCGCAGTAGACATCAAGACGATTACAGCTGGTCAAGACAAATCGCTATTGTTCTTTGTTCTAAGCTAGCTGAATTAATATAAGAAAAAGATACATAATTCCTTCTGTAGCTAAAGCAATGCTGAGAAACAGTGTGAAGGTTATAGATAAGTGTGTGAGAACACACGGGTTAGAAGAATCTCATGTTGAGACAGTTATCTGAGAAGTTAAAGGGGTGTTCAAACTGTACATATTGTGAAATGGAAGTTTGTGAATATTAAGATGGCTGACAGAAACAAGATGGATGCTTAGCATAACCTTTCAGTGACAAGCTACAGTACTTAAAAATCTCCATAGGCAACGCTTATAACACTTTTAGCAGTTACCTGTTTAGAGTTACAGAGGAGGTCTTTTTCTAGAATTATTTCCCCTGCTCGATCATGGTGATACCTCACATATGTGGTGGGAAAACCATTTACATTTGCAGGCGCAATGTACGTATGCGTTCGCTTTGGTAATTGGCACGAAGGGATGGGGAGCTTACATTTTTTTATTTTTTATTTATTTTACACTGTAAAACATCCCTTGTGATAGTAATAGGCAGTGATAGGTACTCTTTATGCAGGGATAGGGGGTCTATAAGACCCCAAACTCCTCCTCTGCACTTGAAAGTATTCAAGGGTTAAAAAAAATAACAAATAAAAAAAATATATATAACATATACAATTGCAACACAAGCCATATTGTAATTGAATGCCATTAAAAATGTCATTGAAATCTTATCTAAAGTGATGAAAACCCTGCAATTTTCCTCATGAGTGCCCTGCAGGTGCAGCAGCTGCTTGATAATTATGAAACCACTCCCATTAGATTCACTTACCACATGGACACAGACAAACACACCGGGTTTTCTTTAGAAAAACAAACGTTAGGAATCTGCAACAAAGTTTGTTAAAATTCTTGCAATGTACATTGATCTCCCAGAGGGTAATTTTTTTGTCTTTTTTCTTTTTTTGTTTTGGTCTGTTCACAGTTTGCTGAGCTGAGGGTTTGATTCCTCCCACCTGCCTCTGAAAGAAGTTTCTAGAGTATAGGGCTGGCAGATGCAAATTGATCAGTGTGAATTTTTATCATGCCCCAACCAATCCCTGGAAGGAGGTGTCCTGATGGTAGCTTTGGAGGAGATAAATGTTTGAGAATACCTGCCAGAGTGATCTTGGGGCTGCTGCCCCTGGAGGCATCTTTATTGGGACAAGAAATTGCTTATGGCCCAGAAAAGATTGCCAATGGATGATTGCTTGGAGGGCACTTCACTGAAATCCTAGTGAAGCAGTATACCTGTAGGAGTCGCTTGAATATTGGTTTTCCCAGGCCTCCCACTGATTACTTCACAGCCAGTTATAGAGTATGCATAAAAGATGCCGTAATAAACAAATATATCACAACATTAATCACAACATTAACAGTGCTATATAAAAAATCCCCAAAAGTATTTTACTGCAATTAAACGTACAAAGTCTGTAGGGTAGAAGTAATGCTCTGAGACCCCTTAATAGCATGAAGCAGCCTCAAAAGTCAAATGCCATCACCAGAAGGGAACCTCGTACTCAAAAGGTGATCCCCGTTGGTACAACAAACTGGCTAATATATAGCCTTGTTATCAGGGATGGACTGGCCATCGGGACTACCGGGAGATTCCCTGTAGGCCGATGGCCAGTGTGGGCCGGCTTCAGCTGCATCTGCAGCAATCTACTCATCAACTGCTGACAGCTGGCGCCTGACGGGTAGATAAAGATGCATGCAGAGTAGCGCAGGATGCATCTGTCTGTAGTAAGTTTTTACTCATGCCACACAGCACTGCTGTTGTGCCCTGAAACCATCTGGATGAAGTCCAGGGCCACATTTTTGTCCCAGTCCAGCCCTGCTTGTTATTTCAAAGAACACATAGATGAGAATCTATTCTGACGGTCAATTCTTAATGAGGTGCCGCTTAAGGTATAACTCAATCTCTCCTAATAACATGGGACACAATCCAGCTGCTAAGCATTTCACAATGATATCTTATGGTTGCTCACACAATAACCATGGAAAGAGAGAGGAGATGTATATAGTGTAGCACCATTTTATTAGGGAACATTTAATTGCACTAAAATACTTTTGGGTATTTTTTATGTAGTGTTGTGATATATTTGTTTCATAGTTAGTAAGGTTGAATAAGGACACCAGTCTATCCAGTTCAACCTGAGTGAGTGTCTACAACTGTCCCCATCCCTGTACATTGCACACTCACCAGTCCCTACCCTCAAGGAGCCCACAATCCAAGGTCCCCATTCATATACTAGGGCTAATTTTTGACAGAAGCCAATTAACCTACCTGCATGTCTTTGGATCGTGGGAGGAAACCAGAGTACCCGGAGGAGACCCACGCAGGCACAGGGAGAACATGCAAACTCCAGGCAGGTAGTGTTGTGGTTGGGATTTGAACCAGCGACCCTTCTTACTGCTAGGTGAGAGTGCTAACCACTACACCACTGTGCTGCCCTGTTTATTATGGCATGTTTATTATGGCATATTTATTATGGCATATTTTATGCATTGATTTTATTTTATAATAGCTGCTAGTGCATCAACCCATTATTTCCATGAGCGCTGGGATCAGCAATGCGTTTTGTGTTTCTGATATATTTTGATCAGTTATAGAGTATGTAGTACCCTCCTCAACCTCCAGGAACCTGCTGGTGACCCCGAGAGGGAGGGCATGGTGGGTGGTGTGCAAAGTAGAAAACTGGGCGCCAGTCACTTTTAGAAATGAACAAAGAGAAGTTTATTTCTCTTAACAGGAAAAATGTGGAAGAGAGGGGTAGGGAACATGACACTCTTAGCCCTTGTACACACGGTCGGAGATTCAGACGGAATATGTCCTATCGGACTGTTTTGTTGGATATTCCGACTGTGTGTGGTCTCCATCGGACTGTTTCTGTTGGAATATCTGACGGACCAACTTTTCCAACTTGCTGGTAAAATTTTCCGACAACATGCTCCGATCGGACATACTCTGATCATGTGTAGCCTACTCCGACGGACAAAGTGCCACACTCAGATCAAATTCCTAGACCAAAGCTATTGGCTACTAGCCTGAACGTAGTCCCGTTGTAACGAAATAACGTCATCACGTTATGTACAATCGGATTTTCCGAACCACTTAGTCCAACCGTGTGCATGCAACATCACTTCCGGACCTCTTTCGGAATTAATCCATCGGAATTACTCCGACGGATTTGGTTGTCAGAATCTCCGACCGTGTGTACAAGGGCTTAGTCAAATATAATAGCAGACTAGCAGACTCTGCAGACAAAATTTAGAAAAAGGCAGGCAGCAGTACAGAAAAAGTACATTTAACCACTTCAGCCCCGAAGGCTTTACCCCCTTCCTGACCAGAGCACTTTTTACAATTTTGCACTGCGTCATTTTAAATGGTAATTGCGCAGTCATGCAATGCTGTACCCAAACTAAATTTGCATCCTTTTTTGTCCCACAAATAAATTTCTTTTGGTGCTATTTGATCACCTCTGTGTTTTTTTTTTTTTGTGCTATACACAAAAACGGAGCGACAATTTTTACTAGTAATGGTGGTGATCTGCAATTTGTAACGGTATTGCGACATTACGACGGACAGATCTTTGGGACCATTGACATGTATACAGCGATCAGTGCTATAAAATGCACTGATTACTGTGTAAATGACAATGGTTGGGAAGGAGTTAACACTAGGGGGCAATCAAGGGGTTAAATGTGTGTTCCCCAGTGTGTTCTAACTGTAGGGGGATAGGACTGAGTAGGAGGGGCGACATATCACTGTTTCTACTTAGTAGGAACAAACAACATGTCTCCTCTCCTCTGACAGCACAGGGATTTGTGTGTTTACACACAAATCCCCGTGCTGGCGCTCATGCACGTGGTCGCGCGTGGCCGGCGGCGATCGTGACCGACAGCCACGTGCATCAGGTCCCCCACCATGCAGCGGGAGCGCATGTCCCCTCTGGCGGCTTTTAAAGGAACCCTGTACCTGTGTGGGGTTTTGCACATGGAAGCAATTCTGCCCCATAAATACACGTGAGCCAGTCGGGAACCTGATAAGCTGAATCCAGCAATCTGTACCTTGTAGCAACAGCTGTCTCCTGTAGCAACAAACTCAACTGTCAGCGACTCACTTAATTTCCTTGAATGAGTTTCCTCCTGAAGCTTTCCCAGCCACTTCATAGTTCCCGGTAAGGATGAGTTCAGGTATGTTCACTAGTCCATGTGCCCGTGCCCGCAGGGAAGCCATGCAGCACTAATCACAGGCAGTGAGACATTTTCCAGGAGTATCAGATTCCTGGTGGGTGTGGGCATGTGGACTTGCGAACACACCTGAACTCATCCTTAGTCCCGGCTAATGAAGAGTCTCCTTTGGTGCTTCCTCAGAACTCTATCCCTCTCAGGATGCCACAGGCAACAAGAGATGTTGACCCTCTGCCAACTTCCTTTCCCATGCCCCCAGGCTCCCCCTGGCAGAGCCCCTGAACACATGGCTAGGCCTCAGGCTTCAGGCCTACACCACAGCAGCTGCTCCTCGACACAGGGTGGATAAGGCCCAGATCAGCTGACTTCCTAAAATAAATACCTTTTCCCAGCATGCTCAGCGACAGTTTGATTGACGGAGAGAAGTATTCATATTCTTAACCTAGTCCGACTTTAATTCATCACACTAATACCAAAAGTAACAGTGCCGCTTACTGACAAAAGGGAGAAACCACAGCTGAAACAGGCTTAGGAGGAAACCCATTTATCACTAAAATTACAAATTAGCCAGGCTAGCTACAATATAGCACAGCTAAATTGATTAACAGCCAGATGCACACACTTTTGCGCTCGTTATTTTCAATGACCATTTTAATGTTTTATTTGGAGAACTTGGATAGGAGAAGGGATTTAGTAGGATACTCCAAATCAACTATTCACAGGTAAGGGCAACTCTCTCAATAGAACTGTATAGCAAATCATCTGTAGGACCATACAGTAGCAAAATGGTAAGAAAAAGTCCCTTTGTACCAGAAGGAACTCAGTGAACTTTGCCTCTTCAAGACACCAGCTCAGTAATTCCCTTGCAAAATGAACAGCCTATTTGCCATTAGTGAATGAACCACACTAAGAGGGGAGGGTAGCCCATGAATGATTTTCTACATTGTCAAAGACACTTGGAAACTAGAGGAATCTATGACATTAACAGGTATGGCAGAACCAAATCCACAATAGAATCAGAAGATACGTCTCTGAGAGTCAACAGTGTGCACTTGCAACAGCTTCATATACAGCTTAACAGTTATTGAGGTAGTCAAGTCTCCAACTGTGAAGAGAAGACCTCAAGCTGCATGTCTTTCAGGTTTGGCGACAAAAAGCCATTGGTAAAATTACAAATTAAAAATGGGGAATGAAGGTCTTATGGACCAAATATGCCTAATTTCAATCTTCTGTTAATCAGGGCATTTTATGCTGTCAAACGGGCAAAACAATGGTTTCTCAGTTAAAATTTTTGGTGTGTATCTAACCCAGGGTGGTCCTGATGATACACTATAAAATAAACATGCCACGTCCCAATATGTGAATTCACTACAAAATTAAACAACTGTGGTTGATAGTGGTGGACTTTTAGGCATAAACATAGATTTTACAAATAAAAAAAAAAGGAATTGATTTTAAACAATGTTTTATTTCTAAAAAGAAATAAACATACATTCAATGCCTTAGAGCAGTGATTCTCAACCAGGGTTCTGTGGAATCCTAGGGTTCCTCCAGAGGTTGCTAGGGGTTCCTTCAGCATTGTGCCATTTCTGACTCTCGAATAAGTTCCCACCGACACCATTGATCTTTTTAGCTATCTGTAAGGAGGTAATTCTTCCCAATGACCACAAGTGTAAAGGCCCATACACATGATCAGACTTTTTGACAACAAACATGCAAATTAGCTGTTTTGGAGCAACATCCGACCGTGTGTACGCTCCATCGGACAAACTTTTTTGGTTTTCATCGGACTTTTGTTGGCTGTGCGAACGGACAAACTTTCTGGCAACAAAAGTCCGATGGAGCAAAGTCTGATCGTGTGTACAGAAAACCATAGGACTTTTGTACAAAGCACAAACAGGCATGCTCAGAACCAATGCAAAAGATCAGACAACAATACAGAAGTTGACCAAAGGTGGCGGTAAAGAGCAGAAAAACCATGTGATTTGGTGAAAGTTGGCTGAAAAAGTCCTGCTGTGTGTATGCAATACAAGTTCAGGGCCGACGCCCTTTGTACAAAAATCCAAGGGAAAGTTTGTACAAAGTCCGATCGTGTGTATGAGGCTTTAGAACCATTCTTCCCACTGACCATCACACTAATGTATCATGAGTTGTAGATTTCAAATTTTTAGCAGGGGTTCCCCGAGACCGGATAACTATTTCAAGGGTTCCTCTGTGTTGAAAAGGTTGAGAAACACTGCCTTAGGCCGCGTACACACGCGCGGACTGTTCGCCCAACTTTGTCCGTCCAACAGTTTCGGCAAACAGTCCGCTCAAACTTAGCATGGACGGACATGGCCACACACGACGGACGAACAGTTTGCTGAAACCGTGCGCGATGACGTGAACGGCACGTACGACGGGACGAAAAATACGACGTCCTATACACTGCAATGCAACCTTCCGACGTGGAAATCCTTTCTGAGCATGCGCGAGACTTAGTTGGCCGAACAAGCCTACACACGAGCGAACAGTCCGCTGAAACCTTGTTTCAGCGGACAGTTTTTCGGAATTTCCGTAAGACCTTGTTCGTCCAACTGTCCGCTGAAACTGTCCGCTGAAGCCCCACACACGAGCGGACTGTCCGCCCAAACACTGTTCAGCGGACAAGGTTGGGCGAACAGTCCGCGCGTGTGTACGCGGCCTTAGAGCATAATGATTCCACTGTCTAGTATAGTCTAGGTACATCACAGTTTACATATATTCCCATTGTGTTATCATGTAAATACATCATGGGGACAATTAAAAAAGCCAACGATACAAAAAAGAAAAAAGAAGATTTACAGAACAGTGTATCATAGATGACTCAGCTCAGGAATGCTCTACATGTTACGCATTTTCTAAAATGCTTCATCAGGAGCTTATAACGTTTTTTATTATAGTCCTCAATCGGTTATGTTCCTCCAATTGCAACCGTCCAGGAGTGCCCCAGAGGGGAGAGAGGATCTTATCCTGGTCGGTATTTATACAACAATCTTGTAGTATGTAAAGGAAATACTTCCTATTATAGTTCCGGTCACACAACAGAGGGAGAACTCTTTATGCATTCGATTGGAGTGCAAAAATACTTTCTAAGTCTGCTGGACTTTTGGGTAAAAAAAGTCAGCCGGAGCCTACACACGGGGGGATTGTCAAGTCCGCCAGACTTTTCCACCGGATTGTTTGATCGTGTGTACGAGGCATTAGCCACACACCGGGGCTGCTGTGTAGTCCACCACTATCAACAATAGTTGTTTCTTTTTCTAATGGTTTCTCAGTGTATGACATCAATTTTCTGGTACAATAAATTTTTATTGAAAAAAAAATGCACAGGTGAAAATCAACAGTTTACCCACGCAGGCGGAACAGGTGAGAGACATAAAATTACATAGAACATCAATGAATAAACTAAGAACGGGGCTGTTTTACAGGTCTGCAAAAATGACTGAAGTCTAAAGGCACCAGCACATTTCAGGAAAGGGTGAGAGAATGGGCATAAGCCCCAAGAGAAAGAGAGAGAAAGTAGGAGAAGTTAATAAGAAGACAACCCCCCCCCCCAAAACACAAGGGGGGGGGGTTTGGTAAGATACCCGCAGGCTAGGATCTAGGTTACACCATTCAGACTGGTCGGGGTACTGTGAGGAGGGCATAAGACCACCAAGGAGACCAAATTGTCAGGAATTTGGCGTGGAAGTCATGAAGACTACTGGTTGTTTTAAAACTTTTGACTAGTAGTGAATGACTATATATACTGTATATATATTCTAAAAAAAAAAAAATAACTGTAAAAAGACAATAGCTGCTGTTTAAACATGGAATTAGGCTTGAAAATAATGGAAGATCATTCAGCTGTGAAAGAGATCGTTTTCAGACTATTGTCAAGTTTCTTCTTCATTCACAAACCTATTTGTGACGACTCTTAGAAGAGAAAATAAAAAAACCAAAGTTCAGCTTTTGGAACAACAAGCCTGCGGTTATTTTTTGCCAAAGAAACAGAATTTCTTGTGATTTCTTTCTTGTTTCAGAACACAAAAAAAAGACCTTATTTTAGAGCCTCCCATTTATATTTTTAGCAAATTTGCTGCTTTCACGTTTCTATTTTTAGCTCTCATTGAAGCATAGAAATGTCAGCTGTCTGTTTTAGCAGAGGAAGGGTGCTGGCAGATTTTGTTTAATCAGTTTCGTTTATCAGCAAGAGACCTTTGATTGTCATTTGAATAAAGTCAGTTATTTTCTGAAACAGAGAAGTGTAAGTGGAGTCAGCTCTGTAGGATAAAGATTGCACTTGTTTGGTTTCTAACCCATTCAAATTTTTACAGCAGCACAACTATTCACGCTGAACTCCAGGTGAAAGATTAAATACAGAGCTGAAATAAATATAACGGGGATGCTTTACCTGCCAAAAAGAAAAAAAAAGTATTACTGTCATCCAGTCCTGAGATTTACACAGCCCTACCAGACAGCCCAGCCAGGCTGTTGACCTGTTTAACCACTTGTTGACCACCCTATATCAGTTTTACTGTTACTTATGGGAAGTGGGCTCAACTGCGCGCCAGATGCAGCTCGCTCCCGCTGTCATTATGCACGCGGGGGCCAATCGGTGGGTACCGCCAACTTGATGTCCGCCGTCACCCGCTGATCATTCAGTACACAGGAAGAAGGCAGATTGCCGTTCTGTCAGTATGTAGTAGGAATGCATTGATCCTGTTTTCCTGCAAAGCAGGAACATGGATTCATGCCTTCCGCTAGTAAAAGCACCTCCCACACAGTGCAGAAACACTGGCTAGGAACATAGTTAACCCTTTTATCACTCTGGCTGCTAACATTTTCGCATTTTCAATGTCACTGGTTCCCAAAAAAGTGTCAAAAGTGTCAGTTTTTGTCCGATTTGTCCACCGCAATATTGTGCTATGAGTCGCTGATTGCTGCCATTACTAGTAAAAATAGATAAATAAAAATTTCGTTAATATATCCCATAGTTTTTATATGCTACACTTTTTGCATAAAAAAAAAAATCAATATACGCTTATTGGGATTTTTTTTTTTACCAAAAATAATTAGCTGAATACATATTGGCCTAATATATATATGTATATATATATATAGATATATATATATACAAATATATACCTGAAAAGGTTAAAAAAAAAAGAATCCTATTCAAGTATATATTCTTAACCAAAAAGTACTATCTATTGCTCTTGGCTTCCTCCAAATTCCTTTTATTTTTTAATGTTGCTGTGATCTGATTTCCTGTAATGCCTTGTACAGACGGTCGGACATTCTGACCACAAAATCAGTCAGATTTTTTCTGACGGATTTTGTCCTAAACTGGTGTTGCATACACACGGTCGGGCAAAGTTGTCGGAAAATCCGATCGTTCTGAACGTGATGATGTTCGTTCGTTACGACGGGACTATGTTGAGGCTAATAGACAATATCTTTGGTCTCGTAATTCGATCTGAGCATGCGTGGCACTTTGTCTGATCAGAATTCTCTACAAACACGAAAAAGTCAGATCGTATTTTTTTTGTCGGAAAATTTGAGATCCTGCTCGCAAATTTTTTCAAACTGAAAAATTTGGATAGAGCCCACACAGGATTGGATTTTCCGACAATATAATCCAATCAGACCTTTTCTGTCAGAATTTCCGACCGTGTGTACAAGGCATTAGTGGGTGGCTACGTTCGTTCTCCATAGTCTCACTGTATGTAAGAATGTAGCCACCCTTTTTTACTTGCTCTCGAGATTAACTGGGGACTACGAATTATGAGATTTTGTAGTGTGGCAAAGAGCAGTGCACATGACCACAACTATCGCGCACTGAATATTTAAAGAAATGGAAGTGAGAAGGGAAAAGGAGAGGTTCAGGAGCTCACGGAGGACTTTACAAGGCGGTAAAAACACTGTAAGGAGCAATATCATGAAAATAAATTACAGTGCCTTTAAGTAATTGATGTGTATGGATTATTTTTGGAGAATAAGGATATTGAGTTTTTTTTACTAAAGCTAGAGAGCGCAAAAGTAGTCACACTTCTGAAGAGAAACCAATCAGCTTCTAACCTCAGCTTGTTTGATTAAGCTTGAATCCAGCGCTCTGTGTATTACGGTCTCCTGAACCCATCACTCTGTTTATTACGCTGTCCTGACTCCTGAAACCAGCGCTCTCTGTATTACGCAGTCCTGACTCCTGAACCCAGCGCTCTGTGTATTACCCTGTCCTGAACACAGCGCTCTGTGTATTACACTCTCCTGAACCCAGCGCTCTGTGTATTACACTCTCCTGAACCCAGCGCTCTGTGTATTGCACTCTTCTGAATCCAGCGCTCTGTGTATTACGGTCTCCTGACCCCAGCACTCTGTGTATTACGGTCTCCTGACCCCAGCACTCTGTGTATTATGCTCTTCTGAACCCAGCACTCTGTGTATTACCATGTCCCGAACCCAACGCTCTGTGTATTACACTCTCCTGAACCCAGCACTCTGTGTATTACACTCTCCTGAACATTGTGTTATGCATTCCTGGTTTTATTGAACACGGAACAGAAGAACTTGCTGCTCCAGGTGAGACAGGAAGCCTAATGATATCACAGGTGCTCGCCTCGGCTCGCCTCCGCACACGATCAACACTGAAAAAATGGCTGCACTCCAAGATCCATCAAAATTCTTATTTATAGTGGAAGTAAACTCCCCTATCGTTTTCAGCCAAGGAAGCTGCCATCTTTGCCTCTGTTTAGTCTTCAACTGCTATGGTGCTGCACATGTGATTCATTATGACACCAGCCATTGGATGGTTTGATAGTTAACATTCCCGGCATGCCTTTTTTTTTAACTGTTTAAATCGATGGGTTTACTTCCACTTTAATAACGAACATCCCAAGTGTTACAGACAGTTCAAATGGTAGACGCGTTTCACACACTAACAGGTGCGCTTATTCATTACCATTACCATTGATTGAACACTGTCCCTTTAAGACCCTCCCACTGTACAATTTAGCCACACTCACCATATGGCGTAGCGTGCTCCACCACAGAAGGGGGGTTCCTGCACCTATTCTCTGAGAAGAAAAGCCCTGGGCCCAACTGCCCAAAAACAGGCAGCGGATCGGAAAGCAATTGGCCGACAGGAAGAACTCTCCCCTGGCCTGACTGGTCCTGCTTTGCAGGGATACACCGCTGTGTGTGACATCACACTGATCGCTGCTCCCGATGACAGGGAGCAGACGATCAGTGTGCTGTCACTAGGCAGAACGGGGAGATGCTGTTTACATCAGCATCTCACCGTTCTTGAGCTTCGTGACACAATCGCGGGTATTCCCCCGGCGATGGAATCTGCGGGACCCGTGACCACGGTCACGGAGCTCTCGGCAGGCGCGTGCTCAGCGGGAAATTCAAAGTAACGTACGGGTACGTTACTTTGCCCAGCCGTGCCATTCTGCCAATGTATTTATACAGGAGCCAGTCGGGAACCGGTTAATGTCCCTGCAATCTATTTTTTTCTAAAAGCCTTTTGTACTGTAATGTTCTGCTTCCTTGTAACATCTTCCTTGAGCTCCTAAACCTCTCCTTTTCTCTCTTCACTTCCGTTTGTTTGGAACAAGCAATGCACATTAGTTGTGGTCATGTGCACTTCTCTGTCCACACTACAGTCCCACAGTCCCTAGTCCATCTTAGGAGGGAGCACGGGAGGGTGGCTACGTTCCCACATACAGTAGAATCATGGAGCATGAACATAGCCAGCCTTTAACAAGATGTTAAATCACAGCAGCAATAAAAAGTAATTAGTAGATTTGAAGGAGGCTGAGCAATAGATGGGACTTTAAGTGTTGCTAAACCCACAACAGTAAAATCAGTCTGTATATACAGTAGAGAATGCTTGTTATACTCGCTGGGGAAACCTAAGGGGTTAATCCTTTGCATTGTGTAAAAAAGGCTGTTTGATCCTGTCTTCTCTGATCCTCCCCTTCTTCTACTGACTCCAGTACATTTCCTGGTATTTACAGAGTCAGGGAACAAGCTGCACATGCTCAATTTGGTGTGTATTGCTAGAGAGTTTTTTTATTCTTGGGAGGGTGCATGTAACAGAGGGCAAATCAGCACTGTCAAGACAGAGGGTTTCGGGAGAATGAAAACTCCTCCTACAAGCTTTAACTAGACACAGGTAGAAGTCACAGGACTGCTATATACTGCTAATGGGAAAAGGTATTTAGCAGATTATATTTACTAAAATAATTGCATTTCCATGTACTGTGGGAGACCAGATAGAGTGAATGCAAGCTCCCGGGTTTAGTACTCTTTAGCAATACAATGTATATACTTGAATATATATTTTTTTTAACCAGAATTTAATGTCACTTTAACCGGTTCCTGACCGGGTCATGTATTTATACTGCGGCACAATGGCACTGCTGCGGGTACGATCACCGCTGGCCACACGCGATCACATGCACGAGGAATTGTGTGTGTAAACGCACAAATCCCTGTTCTGTCAGGGGAGAGGAGACGTATCATTTGTTCCTACTAAGTAGGAACAACAATACGTCTCCTCCCCCAGTTAGTCCTATCCCCATACAATTAGAACACATCCAGGGAACACACGTTTAACTCCTTGATTGCCCCCTAGTGTTAACCCCTTCTGTACCAATGACATTTACACAGTAATCAGTGCATATTTATAGCACTGATCCTTATATAAATGTCAATGGTCCCAAAAATGTGTCAAAAGTGTCTGATCTGTCTGTCGCAATGTCGCAGTACTGCTAAAAATCGCAGATCACCGCCATTACTAGTAAAAAAATAAAAATAATAAAAATGCCATAAAAATGCCCTTAATCTCTCCCATAGTTTGTAGACGCTATAACTTTTGGTAAAACCAATCAAAATACACTTTTTGCGATTTTTTTTTTACCAAAAATATGTAGAAGAATATATATTGGCCTAAACTGATGAAGACATTTTTTTTTTTTTTTTTTTTAAATTGGGGGATATGTATTATAGCAAAAAGTAAAAAAAAAATATATTTTTTCAAAATTGGCACTATAATTTTTTATAGCGCAAAAAATAAAGACCACAGAGGTGATCAAATACCACCATAAGAAAACTCTATATGTGGAAAAAAAAAGATGCAAATTTTGTTTGGGTACAGCATTGCATGACCGTGCAATTGTCAGTTAAAGCAACGCAGTGCAAAATTGTGAAAAGTCCTCTGGTCAGGAAGGGGGTAAAATCTTCCGGTGCTGAAGTGGTTGAACCCTTGTAACCTCATGTTTTGACAAGTTGTTGACTGCTTCAATGCAGTGCAGCTGTTTGTTTTTTTTATATTTTATTTAATAAGTATACAATGTGTTTTATAAAAAAAAATTGTATGCACAATTTTCACGTAAACCATTTTCTACTGGCATAATAATATCTGTTTTTCTCAAACATAACTGTAGTTTTTCTTTCCCTTAAAGCAACTTTTTTTGCAATAAAAAAAAAAACTGAAAGAGAAGATGCTTAAAATAGAACAACAGCCTCCCAGTAAAAAAAAATGATGCAGCACTTAAAGTAGTTCTATGCAGTTTTCTATGCATTAACCAGTTGCCAACCACCCTATAGCAGTTTTATTGCTACAGGGCGGCCACGCTTCCCGGGTTTCGGGCACGAGTGGTCGTTGGCAGCAGCTCACTCCTATTGCGATACTACACAGAGGGTTCTGCAAACCCAATGTCCGCCGGAACCCACTGATCGTTCAGGACACATGCATTATTGCGATCTGCCTGTGTAAACAAGGCAGATCACCATTCTGTCAGTAAGGAAGGCATGGATTATGTATCCCTACAAAGCATGGACTAGAATCCATGTCTTCCCCTAGTACAAGCATCTCCCACACTACGGTAAAACACTGGCTAGGCACACAATTAACCCCTTGATCGCCCCTGATGTTAACCCCTTCCCAGCCAGTGTCATTAGTACAGTGACAGTGCATAGTTTTAGCACTGATCACTGTATTAGTGTTACTGGTCCCCAAAAAAGCATCAAAAGTATCCAATATGTCCATCGCAATATCACAGTCTCACTATAGGTCACTGATCACCGCCATTACTAATAAAAATTCCATAAATATATCCCATAGTTTGTAGACGCTATAACTTTTGTGCAAACCGATCATTATACACTTATTGGTATTTTTTTAACCAAAAAAAATGTAGCAGAATACATTTTGGTCTACACTAATGAAGAAATTAGATTTTTAAAAATGTTTTATTAGAAATTTGTATTTTTCCAACGGAGCAGGATGAAAGCAGCCTTATACTTACCTGAGCCCAAGAGCAGCTGTCTCTGTTCTCTCTCTCCTCACTAGACACGGAGGCAGCAGCAGAAACCATTGGTTCCCACTGCTGTCAATCACAGCCAGTGAGGAGGAGGCAGGGGGTGGGGCCCAAGCTACACTGTATGTGTCAATGGACAAACAGAAGGTGGCTTGGGATATAGCCCGTAGGGTGCCCCCATAGCAAGCAGCTTACTATGTGGGAATTCGGAAAGGGGAAGGAGCTTCCAGGTTTTATTGAAAAATAAAAATATGTGCGGCACTTAGGGATTTTGTACTGCTACAAAATCATGTGTATATAAAAAGCAGTATATAATGATTTGAATAACCACAAAATTAGAATAAAATTGGTTCAGCAACAAAAACAGTGTCAAATGATGTGAATAACCACAAAACTTAAACACTATATAAGTCCATATAATATAAAAGTCCACAGATGTGACCACTGTGATGGAGTCTTCTCATGTATTCAAGCAGTGTGACCAGAAAAGAAAATACTCCACATAGTGTGAACCTGTAATAATGTTGTAAAATTTAATAAAATTGAGAACACTTGAATAGATGAACAAGCTCTTGAAATGAACAGTATAGGTAACGCATTGGCATCAGCAGGTCTCGTCCCACTGCTGCCCTGAGCCACCCACTGAACGGAGGGATTATCTTCCACTCTGATCTGAAATACAGGCATAGAGGTCTCATGGATTGGTGTTAACACCACAAGCCTTGTTGACTCATTGAGGGTATGCCCATTTGGTTGTATTGTTGTTTTTTTCACCCAATGTTGATGTCACAAGAAACATATTTTCTTCTCTTTAGATCTAGTGCATTTCTTTTTATCACCATTAGGGATGGACGAATGGTTCGGCCCGAGCATAAGTTCGGGCCGAACTTTGGTTGCTCGAACAATATGCAGTGTTCATGGAAAATTCAAAAGCCACGGAACACCGTTAAAGTCTATGGGACACGACTATCACGCTACCGGCGGCGTGATAGAAGATGAATGGACATTGCGGGACATTTTTATTTTTTTATCTTTTAATAAAGGGCCATTTAATAAAGGACCATTTTGTGAAATGGTAGGGGTGCAATTTACCCCTTACCAATTCACATAGGGGGGCCTGGATCTGGGTGTCCCCTTGTTAAAAGGGGCTTCCAGATTCCGATAAGCCCCCTGTCCACATACCCCCACAACTACTGGGCAAGGGTTGTGGAGAAGAGACCCTTGTCCCCATCAACATGGGGACAAGATGCTTTGGGGGGCTACTCCCCATGTTGAGGGCATGTGACCTGGTACGGTTCAGGAGGGGGGCCTCTCTCTTGTCCCCCCTCTTTTCCTGCGGCCTGCCATGTTCAGTGCTCAGATAAGGGTCTGGTATGGATTTTGGGGGGACTCCTACGCCATTTTTTTTACATTTGGGCGCAGGGTTCCCCTTAAAATCCATACCAGACCTGAAGGGCCTAGTATGGATTTTGGGGGGACCTCCAAGCAATTTTTTTTAAATTTTTGGTTTGGGGGTTCCCCTTAATATTCATACCAGACCTAAAGGGCCTGGTAATGGACTGCGGGGAAACCCATGCTGTTTTTTTCAATGAGTTTTATCTATAAAACTGATAATTCATTACAGCCGTGATCAGTTTTAAATGACTTTTTTCCTTTAGAAATGTCATTTTGCGTGGTACTGTTTTAAACATGGGAAAACTGTGCCACTTTTGATATTTCATGTTTGTGTCCCATAGACTATAACGGTGTTCATCTGAGTTTTTTTCCTGTTCCAAACCGGGGGGGGGGGGGGGGTGTTCTGCTCATCCTTAATCACCATTCCTTTATGGACTTTTCAACTCATGATACAACAATTTCCATAAGATATTATATGGACTTATATCGTGTTTAAGTTTTGTAGTTATTCACATAATTTCACACTGTTTTTGTTGCTGTACCAATTTCATTCTAATGTGGTTATTCACACCATTATATACTGCTTTTTATATACACATGATTTTGTAACAGTACAGAAACCCTAACACCCCTTTCACACCAGGGCGTTTTGCAGGTGCTATAGCGTTAGAAATAGTGCCTGCAATCCGCCCTAAAGAAGCTGCACCATTGTTTGTAGTGTGAAAGCCCGAGGGCTTTCACACTACAGCGGCTCATACTGCCAGCAGCTCCTTTGGAGCGGTGAAGGAGCGGTGTGTTTACCGCTCCTCCACCGCTGCTTCCCATTGAAATCAATGGGGCAGCACTGTCATGCCGCCTCCAAAACGCCGCTATTGCGGCGTATTGGCGGCGGTTTTAACCCTTTCGCGGCCGCTAGCGGGGGTAAAAGCGCCCCGCTAGTGGCCGAAATGCGCCGCAAATCCGGCGGTAAAACGCCGCAAAAAATAGCGGCGTTTTACCGCCGACGCAAAGGGCGGTGTGGTGTGAAAGGGGTCTAAGTGCCGCACATATTTTTATTTTTCAGTTTTTGATTTGCATTCGTTTAGTGCTGTGCTGGCACGATGTACACAATTTTTCCAGGTTTTAGTGTCAAAGCTTAAAGCGGAGGTCCACCCTAAAGTGGACCTTCCGCTCATTGGATTCCTCCCCCCCTCCGGTGCCACAATTGGCACCTTTCAGGGGGAGGGGGGTGCAGGTACCTGTACAGTACAGGTATCTGCACCCACTTCCTGGATAGCTCTCTGCGGAAAGGGGTGTAGATTACGCCCTTTTCCGAAAGTCCCCCGCTGCCTGCTGGGAAACACACAGATCCCAGAGGCAACGGGTCCATCCTTATTGCGCAGCGCGACTCGCGCATGCGCAGTAGGGAACCGGGAAATGAAGCCGAAAGGCTCCACTTCCTGATTCCCATACCCAAGATGGCGGCGGCAGCACCCGAGAGACGATCGAGAGATCAGCTCCGGGTGCCGACATCGCGGGCACGCTGGACAGGTAAGTGTCACTATTTTAAAAGTCAGCAGCTGCAGTATTTTTAGCTGCTGGCTTTTTTAAAAAAAAAAAAAACGCGGACTCCCGCTTTAATTGAACAAGCTGAAGTTAAAAGCTGATTGGCACAACTGCACCAGATTTTGCCCTCTCCAGTTTTAGTAAATCAACCACAATACCTGTTTATTCTACCAGTGAAATCCACCTAGTGAAGCTTTCTGTGATAATGTGGCAACAATGCTGCACTACTCCTGAATTCACAGTAGCGTTGCCACTCACATGTAGGCTGCAACTCCTTGCAGTACGGTGGGCCAAAAAAAATTGCAAGGGGTGTGCCTATTAGTACTGTCACACCTAGTCCTGCCCAGTGCTTTCTGAATTGACAGCACTGCCTCTGATGTTGAAACCTTCTCATTTCAAGCTGCAGTGTCTGGGAAGGGAAGCATGTGAGACACAAATGAAGGGAGATTTGGCTCAGTGAAAGATGATAAAAGAGTTTTTGTTTAAACAAATTTGTTTGGTACCTGTTTAGACTATCACACAGAAGCATTTTGTTGTTATTTAATATATATTTTTTTTCTATTTTTTTTATTTAGGAAAAGAATGAAGTTTCCAGATTATACAGGTGTCAATTCACACAAAAATGGAAAAAAAAAAACCCTTAAACCATAAGTACAAAAAGGATCCATCAGCATCTGATTTCCAATACTATTACATAAGTCAATGAGATGTAATGAATAAAGTTAGACTGGGCAAAGAATAAAGATATGTAAATAGTCAACATCGATTCCATACCACACCGAAGTGGGAAAGGGGGAACATAAAGAAGTCCTGGATAGGGGTACCGGCATGGGATGGATGCTGGGAGACCATACCAGGAGTGCGTTGGAAAACTGTTTCGTTTTCTATATGAGCAGAAAGAAAGAGGAAAGCTAAAGAAAAGGAGGGACGGGTAAGAGGAAGGAAAAAAAAGGGGGAGGGGGGAGAAAGAAGGGGAGGCTCGCCACAGAAGATAGCGTACATTATCTCCATCAACCTGAGGAACCCACATCCAAGAGACTCTTACCTTCCTCTGTGTAGATAAACGTGATCTATAAAGTCCAAGTTTTCATGTACATCTCTTGTTTGTATTTTATTGTTTATATTTGCGGCAAGCATTGCCTCTTAGATTTTCTGAGCAATCTTCACTATCGTCTAGAGCTACATCCACCATTTTATCATCCAACACTTTTCCCAGGTGTGTTGAATGCCTGGACTCTCTCTTCGAGAGTAGTGATATTGGAGCTGACGGATGGAGCCACAGTGCACAAAGGAAGACCAGGCATCCAACACACCCAGAAAAGTGTTGGATGCTGAAAGTTCTATGGCAGCCGTAGCTCTTCAAAACCTCTCCTGAATGCGCTGGTGATGTTTTGTTTTTTTCAGACTGTAAATGCTCCTCTAATACGCCTGGGCCATGGACACATATGGGTTGATTTACTAAAGGCAAATAGACTACACATTTTGCAAACAGCATTTTTTCTTGCACATGATTGGATGATGGAAGACAGTAGAGGCTCTGCTCATTTACTAAAAACTCTGAAGCAACTGCTTTTGCTGAGTGCAACTTCATTTTGCAAAGTGCATAGTCTATGGTAAATCCACCCCATAGGCAAACATTGAGGTGTTTTTACAGGCTAAAAAGGCCTAAAGTCTCATACACACGATCGGACCTTCTGTCAACAAAACAGTGGAAATTTTGTCCGAAGAGTGTTGGGTCAAACTTGTCTTGCATACACATGGTCACACATATCTTGGCCAACAATTATGAACGTAGTGACGTACTACGTGTATTTCAGCTCTTTAGCGCTACCCTTTGGGCTCCTTCTGCTAATTTCGTGTTAGTAGAGGTTTGGTGAGTGTTGATTTGCGCTTTTCTTTTCACGTTTTTCATTTAGCGCTTTTCAGTTTGCGCTTTTCATTTTGTGATTTTCAGTTTGTTTCTGAATGGCCATTCGTCAACCAGACATGTTGCGGAATCGGAGGAGATAACGTGTTATTTATTATTGTACTTGGAGTTATTGCTTTGACATTTTTTTGGTGTTGAATAATTTGATTAGGTATATTTTCTATATTTTTGGATGCATAGAATGCACTTTTTGGTTAAGTTTTATTGGCAGATAACATATGTAATTTTTTTTTTTTTTTAATGCACAATAAAAAAATTGCGTGGAATAATACTTGAATGTGTTTTACTGCAAATGATACTTTGGGAGTAGGCAGTTACATTTAAAAAAATACAATGTAAAATTAGCAAGGGACACCAACATACCCTGTTTCCACCAAAATAAGACCTAACGTGATTGTTGGTGATGGCCTACCCCCCAAATAAGCCCTACCCTTTTTCCCCGAAAATAAGCCCTACCCTAAAAATAAGGACTTTAACTAGGGCTTATTTAGGGGGTAGGGATTATATTGCAGCCATCACCGACAATCATGCTAGGTCTTATTTTCAGGGAAACAGGGTAGCTGTATCTTTGATCTTATAAACTACAGGATAATGGTGTTGTGGTAACTTGTACAAATAAAATAATAATAATAATATTTTTCTTGATATCACTAGAAAAAGAAAAGCCTTTGAATTTTTTTTTTTTTGCAATAACTCCATCAGTATCACCAGCAAAGCAGCTTCATTATTATCCCATTAAAGAAGAAGAGAATTATGTGCTGCATTTGGAGATTTCATAATTTGCCACGTCACAAATATTAATTCTCCATTACGAACGCTAGTTTACAAGACTGGCCTCTTCTGCTTCCGAGCATGCATGTTTGTACTTTGGACTTTTGTCCGACGGACTTGTGTACACACGCTCGGAAAATCTGACAACACACATTTGTTGGCAGAAAATTTGAAAACATGCTAGCCAAAAATTTGTTGGCGGAAAGTCCGACAACAATTGTCAGATGGAGCATACACACAGTGGGATTTTTCGCCAACAGCCTGACATCACACATTTCCCATCGGAAAGTCCGATCGTGTGTACGGGGCTTGAGAGTTCAAGTTCAGGACAAACATTTAATATTTGAGGACCAGTCTTTTTAGCAAATAATTTCCTGTCCATCTAAGATGTAAATAAAATACATTTCTGGATAATTTAAAAACAAGCTAAAACTGAAGGATTAAATGTTCATTTATAACTGACATTAATTTCATAAGATGTTATCTAATACTGAGGCCTTTACTATCTTGTTATAGGCGTTATCATTAGGGAAACACAGAGTACTAATGCTGCCATGTTCTCATGAAATGTGTGATTTAATTTGCATATAAATATGAAGCAGGAAACCTATATTATAACATTTTCCTTGCTTTTAGTTTTCAGAAATTATTATTGTGGCTTCTCAGAAATAAATGAAACTCTTAAAAACTGCTTGATGATTTGCCGCAAAAGCCCCTTTTGCAAGCAATGTACAAAAAATTTACAAAAAATACCCGAGACGGACACTTATGAACAATGTTGCCAAATTTGGCTGCCGTGGAGGGCACTAAGGGAATCCCGTGAATTACAGAATCTGATTGGAGGCTGGAGGTAGGATGTGAAACTGGGGCAGAGTTGGGTTGAGTGAGGTGACTTTGGCTTGAGTAGCTATCTCGGATAGTTCTATTTTAAAAAAACATTTTTTTTATGTGTTTTTGTGTGATAAATCTAACACTACTGTGGGAGCTGAAGATAGGGAGTAGAAATTTATATATTTTGTCTTGTCCAATTAGATGAAAGAAGGCCAGGGATATTTCTATAAGGGCTTAAGGGTGTGGGTGGTCTAGGGCAGTGGTAGCGGGCCATGGCCCTCTAGATGTTCAGTGTTATGGCTGCACCTCCCTTGATGCCCACTGCAGTGAGTGGGGGCGTCGTTAGGGGTTTTGGGCTGAGGTGTCCAGGGGTGCCAAGGTTCGCCATCAGCTTGTGTCCTTTCTATTATATTCTCTTTTTTTTTTCTTCTCTCCTTCTTCTTTCTAGGGTCCGGCAGCGTGTAAGTATATGTTTATATGTTTTATATTTTACTATAATGTGGTATGTTCTTTATTATTACTTATAGGATATGGATAATGTGTGTTTTTTTTTTCGTTTTCTTGTTGGTTATGTAAATTTCTTAAAATTTTCAATAAAATCAGAATTTGGAAAAAATACCCAATTTTTGATGCCTTTAGCATTAAAATGTATTTCTATGAGAACAAATGTTTCTTATTCATTACCGCACATTTTTCTTTGAATCCACATCTGTCCCAATGAACATTGCATCTTGCTTAGGGAATGAGGCCGCTTGTACACTGCTGTGAGGTGTTTTCCTTATATTGATGTAATAAAAAAATATTTTTTTATTAAACTTTTATCTTTATATGCACATACAACATGTAAATTACAATAACAGGGGTATTCCAGGACATGCTACACATCAGAGACAACAACCATTTTACATTGTCCCTAGGTTGTGTGCACACATAACTGAACCAGTAAACAAATAAAACATTAAAAAAATGAGATAACATGTGGAAGTTATACAATACATTAACCACTTACAGACCTGACCATTTTGCTGGTCAAAGACCAGACCACTTTTTGCGATTCGGCACTGCGTCGATTTAACTGACAATTGCGCGGTCGTGCGACGTGGCTCCCAAACAAAATTGACGTCCTTTTTTTCCCACAAATAGAGCTTTCTTTTGGTGGTATTTGATCACCCCTGTGGTTTTTATTTTTTGCGCTATAAACAAAAATAGAGCGACAATTTTGAAAAAAACGCATTATTTTTTACTTTTTGTAATAATAAATATCCCCCAAAAATATATAAAAAAACATTTTTTTCCCTCAGTTTAGGCCGATATGTATTCTTCTACATATTTTTGGTAAAAAAAATTGCAATAAGCGATTATTGATTGGTTTGCGCAAAAGTTATAGCATTTACAAAATAGGGATAGTTTTATAGCATTTTTATTAATAATTTTTTATTATTTTTTTTTACTAGTAATGGCAGCGATCAGAGATTTTTATTGTGACTGCGACATTGTGGGGGACCCATCAGACATTTTTGACACATGTTTGGGACCATTCACATTTATACAGTAATCACTGCTATATAAATGCAGTGATTCCTGTGTAAATGACACTGGCAGTGAAGGGGTTAACCAGTGGGTGGCAGTGTAGGGGTTAAGTGTTCCTAGGGGTGTGTTACTAACTGTGGGGGGGTTGGGCTTTCATTTAGTGAACACTGATCTCTGCTCCAATCACATGGAGCAGAGATCAGCGTCACTAGTTGCTAGGCAGAATGGAGAAATGCTGTTTACACGGCATTTCCTCCAGTCAGCCGTCCCGTGAGACGATCGCGGGTATGCCCGCGGCGATCGAGTCCGCGGTTCCCGCGACCGGACTCACGGGGGTCCCGACCACCGGCGGTGCGCTCCCGATGGCAGGGTGGCATTGAAGATTGGACGTACATGTACACCAATATGCCTGCCCGTGCCATTCTGTCGACGTATATCGGCGTGCGCTGGTCGGGAACCGGTTAATTGAAGGCGTTATGAATGTTCATATCAACCAGATCGCAATTTGTTAGGACAATGGGAAAATACACCCAAATATTGTCCTTCCTCCTCTAGACCCTCTAATCCAGTGTTTCTTACCCTTTTTCCAGTCGAGGCACCCTTTAAAAGTCTGCACAATCTCAAAGCACCCCATTCTAAAATATAAAAAAATGAAACAAATACATTTTACATAATGCAGCAACATCCAAACAATTTTTTTGGTTACTTCCACAGTGTTTTACAAAACCGCTTCAGGAAGCTGAGCTTCCTGATGATGCAACATACCTTGCGAAATGCGTAGAGGCTGCTAAGAACTCCGTTTATCACTTCCGGTATACGAGAATGAGGCTTGGAACACACTCGGAGACTGTGGGATGCACGCCGCTACTCAGAGGGGATAGAAGTCATAAGGTGACAGACCTGACCCCCACGTACACGGCTGGACATGCTTGGTGCCGGCATAGGCACAAGCACATGTGAGTGTATATTTTGTTTTATTATATTTTTTAAATACATTTTTGGTATACTACACTATGTCAGCCATTTATATATCTTTATGAGAAAAGCTAGCACAGGAGATCTCTATTTATCGCTTGGAGAGGCAGTGTCAGGACCCGGACTTGAACCTGGGACTTCAGCTGTGACTGGCAATGAATCTTGTCACTGAGCTATCTGAGATGCTGGACAGTGCCTTGTCAGATCCTTTAGACAACTCTGCCTTGTACCTTGATTTCAGCTGAACTTTGAACTCTTTGCTCCTCCCATGAACTTCCTGATATAAGCCATGTTTCTGCACTTCCTCCTTGCCAGAATATTGTGCTATCTCCAGCCTGTATCTCGCTCCTGTCTTCCCTGCTGCAGTTTATATTTGCTACTGCTCGCTATCGATCCTTGGCTTGTTCCACGACTACGCTTCTGCCTGATCCCAACCTGCAACAACTTGTTACCGACCTTTTGGCTTGCTTTCTGACCACGCTTCTTTTTTTATCCTTACCTGCCCATCCGCTACTGAACCCTGGCTTGCTCACCTCCTGGTGGGGCGATCCTGAGGACCGCGACCTGGTACTAACACGCAGCTAAATCCATCTCCACCCTCAGGAGCTCTGGTGAAAACCGGTTAGTACTTAGACTCCGCCCCTCAGGTGAGCCTGTGTCATCTGCCAGGGTGACTGCCTGTGTACCTATCCTGCTCGTCAGTGGTAGTCCTGCAACTTCTATAGCCATTGGTCTTCGAGCCTGACCCCTGATCGTGACAGAATATTCTGGCCAATAACATGGAGGCTGCTATAGCAAATGCTGTGGCTCCATTCAGGCAGCAAATTGCAGAGCTGCAGGAGTTCGGTGTCACCAAAAAAAATTCTCCGTACTGGAAGGTGTGGTGAAGAAGCCGCACAAAGAGATCTGTGCTCTGACAAAACAATTGCTGGATCTACGTTCCCGAGATGATACTAACGCACATATGCCTCACCCACCCAAGTTTAATGGCGACCGCCACTATTACAGAGGTTTTCTTAACCAGTGTCGCATCTATTTCCAAATGCGACCAACCGCATTCATTTCTGAAAGACAGAAGGTAATGTTTGTTATCAACCTCCTGACTGGGGAAGCTCTAGCCTGGGTCTCCCCCTATATCGAACAAGACAGTGCCATGCTGAATAGTTTCCAGACTTTCGAGGATGCAATGAATCAAGTTTTTGATGATCACAACCGCTGCGCTACGGCTGAAGCAAAGTTGCATAGTTTACGGCAGGGTAAACGCACTGTTGCTGAGTACACAACTGAATTCAGACGTTGGATGGCAGATACCACTTGGAACCCAGCAGTGCAAAAAAGTCAGTTCCACCAAGGGCTTTCTGAACAGGTAAAAGATGAGCTTGCCAGAGTAGAGACTCCTAATGATCAGAGCCTTACAGAAAGGAGGAAGGAGAGGCTGGGAATGTTTGGAAGTAATGGTGGCATGCTTTCTCTGCTAGTCAATTTGCTCAGAAGGATCCAAGAGTTTCTCCAGATTCTGACACAGCTGAACCTATGCAGTTTGATGCAATTAAGAGATCCATTTCTTTTCAGGAGAAAGAAAGAAGACGTTTGGAGAACCTCTGTCTCTATTGTGGGGACTCTGGGCATTACGCAGTTAACTGTCCTAACAAGGTTAGAAGAACAATTGTGGCGACTGATGTGATCCTGCCTGAACAAATCAACTCTATTACTAGTCTCTCCCCATTGATTCTCGAAGAAAATAAAGTAAATTCTCCACTGTCTCATTTTGTCATCCCTATTAAGCTTATTTCTGAGGGCTGTGAAATCTCCTGCTCTGCTATGCTGGACTCTGGGGCTGGAGGAAACTTTATGGACATAGAGTTTGCCCACCGCAATAACATTCAAGCCAGAAATACATCTGCTCCTATTGAGATGGAGACGGTTGATGGTTCACCCTTATCCTCAGGATCTGTTACCCATAAAACAGTTCCTCTGGTAACCCAGTTTGAGGCTGACCATCACGAGACCATCAGCTTTCAGTTGATCACATCACCCAAATCTCCCGTCATTTTGGGCATTCCTTCGTTCTCCACTCACAATCCCTCTATCAACTGGGGAACACGGACCATAGATTTCACATCTTCCCACTGCAAGGAACATTGTAGGGAATCTGACCAAACAAGTTCTCCACTGGTCAAGGAATTGCAAGTTGATATGGTAACTACACAGTCATATCACAACTTGCCTCCACAATACCATGCGTTCTGGGATGTCTGTGATAAGAAAAATGCAGATCAATTACCTCCTCACCGACCATATGATTGCCCCATTGAGCTGCTCCCAGGGGCTAAAATACCTTTTTAATCTGTCAGAACCTGAATTAAAAGTGCTCAGGGAGTGGTTTGATGAAAATTTAGAGAAGGGTTTTATTGGACACTCAACATCTCCTGCAGGAGCAGCCCTATTCTTTGTTGAAAAGAAAGACTCCACCTTGCGTCCATGCATTGATTACAGGCACATAAATAAGGTCACTATTAAAAACCGTTATCCACTCCCCTTGATCTCGGAAATGTTGGAAAGACTTCGTTCTGCCAAAGTGTTTACAAAACTTGACCTACAGGGGGCATATTACCTGGTCCGTATTCGTCCAGGAGATGAATGGAAAACCGCCTTTAGAACCAGATATGGACATTTTGAGTCCTTGTTCATGCCTTTTGGTCTCTGCAATGCCCCTGCGACCTTTCAACACTTCATAAACAATGTTTTTCGACATCTGTTGGACCAATTTGTCATTGCTTATCTGGATGACGTCCTTATCTTTTCCGATAACTGGAAATGCACCACAAGCATGTTTGCACTGTCTGAAAAATTAAGGCAGAATCGACTTTACATCAAACTGGAGAAGTGTAAGTTTGAACAAGCCCAGATCCAGTTCTTAAGTATATTATTTCTCCAGATGGAGTGAGCATGGATCCCGAGAAGATTAAAGCAGTGGTAGATTGGCCTGCCCCTGGAAACATTAAGGAAATCCAACGATTTGTTGGGTTTGCCAACTTTTACAGAAAATTCATATGGATCTTCTCTAAGGTGATAGCTCCAATTACGCAACTAACAAAGAAAGGGGTGCCCTTTGTGTGGTCATCTGAGGCACAGGCTGCTTTTGGAAAGTTCAAAACTCTTTTTACGTCTTCACCAGTATTGGTACATCCCAATCCTGAATTACCTTTTATAGTGGAAGTGGATGCTTCGGACTCTGCCGTGGGAGCTATCCTCTCTCAACGACATGATGAAAAGATGCAGCTTCATCCTTGCGCTTACTTCTCTCGTTTAATATCTTCAGCCGAAAGAAATTATGATATTAGGAATAAGGAGTTACTGGCAATTAAGGAAGCATTTTCTGAATGGAGGCATTTTGCTGGAAGGCGCTAAGCATCCTGTGACCGTTCTCACAGATCATAAGAATCTGGAATGCATTCGTTCTGCCAAGAGATTGTCTTTAGACAAGCATGTTGGTCATTGTTCTTTTCCAGGTTAAATTTTATTATGTCATATCGACTTGGGTCAAGGAATGGTAAGGCTGATGCCTTATCACAAATGTTGTCTGGGCCTCTCCAGGAAAACAACTCTGAATACACAGTCCTGCCTCAAAAGAACTTTCTAGGTGCCACAAGTTCTAAAGCACTCTTGAGCCTCCTCAAGGAAGGGTACGAGAATGACCCACTCCTCAAAAATCCTCCTATGGACATCATCCTTGAGTACAAAAATGGCTTCTGGACTCAAGCATATCGCCTCTATGTACCTAAAGTTGCTCGGGTTGAAGTCCTCAAATTGGTTCATGACTCCAAACTTGCTGGACATAAGACAGAGGAACTTTTATCCCCGTTCCTTTTGGTGGCCTGGGTACAAAAGAGATGTCAAAGGTTATGTAGCCTCATGCCTGGTCTGTGCTCGAAATAAGACTTCACCTGTGGGGTTTCTCCAGCCTCTCTCTGTCCCATCAAGACCATGGGGATCAATTTCTATGGACTTTGTAGTCGATTTACCCCCCCCCCCCCCCCCCTCTAAAGAAATGACCACTATCTTGGTTGTTATTGACTGCTTCACGAAGATGGCTCACTTTATACCGGTTAAGGTGGTACCCTCTGCAGAACAAACTGCAGAGTTGATGGTTCTTTAGACTACATGGAATTCCAGAAGATGTAGTTTCTGACAGAGGAGTACAGTTCACTTCAAAATTTTGGAAAAGCTTTTGCTCAGCTCTAGGAGTAACAATTAATCTATCTTCTGCTTTTATTCCTCAGTCTAATGGTCAGACTGAGAGGACCAATCAAACGTTAGAGCAGTACCTTCAATGTTTTGTTAATTATCTTCAGGACGATCTTCCTACAGCGGAGTTTGCTTTTAACAATTCTAAACATAGCTCCACCTCTCAGACCCCTTTTTGCCTAAATACCGGGCATCATCCAGCTTTTATCCCTGTTCTCAACTCCGATTTCTGCTGTTACCAACAGATTAACTGCTTTACAGGAGATCCAGGAGAAATTGATCGAGACTTTGAGGGAAGCTCAGGAAAGTTACAAGAAGGCTGCAGATAGACATCGCAGAGCTCTTCCTACCTTTCATGTGGGTGATCAAGTTTGGTTATCTACTAAAAATCTGAAGGTTCATGTTCCATCTGCAAAGTTGGGACAAAAGTTTGTGGGACCTTTCCAGATCTCGGCCCAGATCAACCCAGTCGCCTTTCGCCTAAAACTTCCAGCCAGTATGAAGATTCACCCTATGTTTCACATATCACTACTCAAACCTTTTCACGAAAATACTTTTTCGGGAAGAATTCTTCCACCCCCTCCACCTGTTAAGGTACAGGGTGAAGAAGAATATGTAGTGGAGAAAATTCTTGATTCCAGGATCTATAGGAACAAATTGCAATATCTGGTTCAATGGGAAGGATATGGGCCAGAAGAAAATTCTTGGGAGCCTGAGCAGAATGTTCATGCTCCTAGATTAACAAGAGAATTCCACCAGAGGTTCCCTCACAAATCAGGCCCTAAGACGTCCAGTGGATGTCCTTGGAGGAGGGGAGTACTGTCAGGACCTGGACCCTCAGCTGTGTCTGGCAATTAGGGATGAGCTTCGTGTTCGAGTCGAACATACGTTCGACTCGAACATCGGCTGTTCGCCCGTTCGAATACCGAACGTTATGGACCGTTTGCGCCAAATTCGTGTGGCGCTCACGGCCCACAATGCACTGCGCCATCGCAGTGCATTGCTGGCTCCTGATTGGCCAAGTATGCACTGTGACCCCGCATGCTTGGCCAATCACAGCGCCGGCAGCGAGGAGAGCCATGATTGGCCACAGGCAGGAGTTAGTGGGTGTTCTGTGTACCTTCAACACAGTATACACCATTTGTTATTGGCCGATTTTGCGTTCTTGCTCTTCTGTAGTGGGTGTTGTCTGCGTGCCCTGACCGCAGTATACACCGTTATATTCACCTATATAGCTAGCTATATTGTTCTTTTTTAATAGAGCTTGCTGTCAGTTGTAGGAGATTGTGCGTGCTGTCTGCGTGCCCTGGCCGCCGTATACACCGTTATATCCACCTACATAGCTAGCTATATTGCTCTTTTTTAATAGAGCTTGCAGTCAGTTGTAGGAGATTCTGCGTGCCCTGACCGCAGTATACACCGTCATATCCATCTACATAGCTAGCTATATTGCTCTTTTTTAATAGAGCTTGCAGTCAGTTGTAGGAGATTGTGCGTGCTGTCTGTGTGCCCTGACCGCAATATACACCATTATATCCACCTATATAGCTAGCTATATTGCTCTTTTTTAATAGAGCTTGCAGTCAGTTGTAGGAGATTCTGCGTGCCCTGACCGCAGTATACACCGTTATATCTACCTATATAGCTAACTATATTGCTCTTTTTTTAATAGAGCTTGCAGTCAGTTGTAGGAGATTCTGCGTGCCCTGACCGCAGTATACACCGTTATATCTACCTATATAGCTAACTATATTGCTCTTTTTTTAATAGAGCTTGCAGTCAGTTGTAGGAGATTCTGCGTGCTGTCTGTGTGCCCTGACCGCAATATACACCGTTATATCCACCTATATAGCTAGCTATATTGCTCTTTTTTAATAGAGCTTGCAGTCAGTTGTAGGAAATTCTGCGTGCCCTGACCGCAGTATACACCGTTATATCCACCTATATAGCTCTTCTCTAATTGAGCCATCTGCAGGAGTAAGTGGGTGTTGTGTGCCCAATTGCTGGTTTTCCCATCTCCCTTCAGGCCATTACCATGTCTGGAAGGCAAACAAGGAGAAGCAGACAGGCGCAAGCCGATAAAAGAGGGCAAGCAGGCTCTGTGTCTAGAGACAACAGTGCTGGTCGTGGGCGCAGTGCTTGTCCTTCTTTTCGGCGGCTGGACATGTTGAGCCACAACATGCCGAAGACTTGGTAGAGTGGATGACCAAGCCCTCTTCATCCTCCTCATCTTCTTTCACCCAGGCTCAGGGTACTAGCAAAGCAGCTGCCAACGCATCGTCTTCCCTCCTCTCAATGTCATCATCAGTGACTCCTTCCCTAGACCCACCACGTCCTCCTGAGGAGTCTCCTGAACTCTTTGAGCACAGTGTTGGGTACATGCTCCAGGAGGATTCCCAGTGTTTTGTAGGCTCTGATGATGATACTCAGCTAGAGGAAGGCAGTAGCGTGAGCGCAGAGAGAGGGGATGCTCAAGAAGGACAGCAATCTGGCAGTCATGTTCCACAAGCTGCAGCATACTGCCAGGTTTGCTCCAGCGATGAAGAGGGAGGGGATGATGAGGGCACTGACTCCACGTGGGTGCCTGGTAGGAGAGAGGAGGAGGCACACGTCCAACGAGGCAGGATGCCCTCTGGGGGCCAGCTTAGGGGCAGCACACCGACTGAATCACACCGCAGAGCTCCGCCTGTGCAGGGCGCTGTCTCTGCGCGTTATTCTAAAAGTTCTTTGATGTGGGCCTTTTTTGAGACGAGTGCATCAGATCGCACCGCTGCTATTTGCAACATATGTCTCAAGCATATCTCGCGTGCCCAAAACATCAGCCGCTTGGGCACCACATGCTTGACCAGACATATGTTGACCTGCCATGCAGGTCATTGGCAAGCGTAGCTCAAAGACCCACACCAAAGAACAAAGCGGACCTCTCCTTGCTCCTCATCAGCTGGGATCTCCAACCCCACTAGACTTTCAGTCCTCTCTGAAACCTGCTCTGAGAGGAATGAAGGTGTAGAATTAGGTGTGTCACAGCCAAGTGCTTCCGGGCACTCTGCTAGCAGTACACCCACGTCCAATTATAGCAGGCAAATTTCCCTGCCCCAGCTGCTGGACCGTCGAAAGAAGTTCACTCCCAGCCATCCACATGCCCAGCGGTTGAATGCTAGCTTGGCTAAATTGCTAGCACTTCAGCTGCTGCCTTTTCAGTTGGTAGACTCGGCCCCCTTCCGTGAGTTTGTACAATGTGCGGTTCCTCAGTGGCAGGTCCCCAAACGCCACTTTTTCTCATGGAAGGCGATTCCAGCTCTCTACCAGCACGTGGAAGGCAATGTCCTTGCCTCGCTGGACAGGGCGGTCAGCAGTAAGGTGCATATTACCGCTGACTCATGGTCCAGCAGGCATGGACAGGGACGTTACCCGTCTTTCACGGCCCATTGGGTCACTCTTCTGCCAGCTGGGAAGGATGCAGGACAAGGTGCAGTAGTGTTGGAGGTTGTTCCGCCACCACGCCTCCAAAATGCTACTACTGGTTGTGACACACCTCTCTCCTCCACCCCCTCCTCTTTTTTTTCCTCCATGGCCTCTTCCAGTGCTCTGTCCTCAGAACCAGCGGTGTTCCGTAGGCGTTCGAGGGGCTACGCAAGTACGCAGGCAAAACAATGCCATGCCGTGCTTGCGCTGGTTTGTTTGGGGGACAGGAGCCACACTGGGGCAGATATTTTGTCAGCTCTGCAGGGGCAGGCCGAGAGGTGGTTGATGCCACGCCAGCTTAAGCCAGGAATGGTGGTTTGCGACAATGGCACCAACCTCCTCTCCGCCCTCCAACAGGGACAACTGACCCATGTGCCCTGTGTGGCTCACGTCCTTAACCTGGTGGTGCAGCGGTTCTTGGGCAGGTACCCGGGCTTACAGGATGTCCTGAAGCAGGCCAGGAAAGTCTGTGTGCATTTCCGCCGATCATTTAATGCCTGTGCTCGGCTGGCTGAGCTCCAAAAGGAGTTGAACCTGCCCAAGAACCGCCTTATATGTGACATGCCCACCAGGTGGAACTCAACGTTGGCCATGCTGCAGCGACTGCACATGCAGCAGAGGGCCATCAATGAGTACCTGTGCGACTACGGCACCAGAACAGGGTCAAGGGAGCTCGGTTTTTTCTCACCACGCCAGTGGGGCATGATCAGGGATGCATGCACTGTCCTGTCACCATTTGAGGAGGCCACAAGGATGGTGAGCAGTGACAGTGCATGCATCAGTGACACTGTACCTCTTGTCCACCTCTTGGAGCATCCGCTGCGTGGAATAATGGACAGGGCACTTGAGGCAGAACAGACGCAGGAAGAGGAGGACTTCCTTGCCTCTCAAGGCCCCCTTTATCCAGACAGTGTTCCTGCTGTGCCACCCATCACACAGGAAGAGGATGAAGAGGAGGATGATTGTGTCAGCATGGAGGTGGAGGCTAGCACTCAGCATCAGCAGCAGCAGCAGTCTTGTAGGGATGATTTACAGTCCCAAGAAACCCGTGGACTTGTACGTGGCTGGGAGGAGATAGCTGTGGATCATGTTGTCCTTAGTGACCTAGAGGACTCCGGACCGAATGCCTCAGCTAACCTACGCTGCATGGCCTCCCTGATCCTACAAAGCATGCGGAAGGATCCTCGTATTCTTTGGATCAAGGAGAGGGACCATTACTGGCTAGCCACTCTCCTTGATCCACAGTACAAGGGTAAGGTTGCCGACCTTATCTTGCCATCGCAGAGGGAGCAGAGGATGAGACATCTCCGGGAGGCCTTGTAGAAAGGTCTGTGCAACGCGTTCCCAGAGACTGGGAGGTTACAAGCTCCTGGTCCTGGACAACGTGTTGCTGAGGCATCGTCAGAAGGAGCAGTGGAGAAGGTGGCCGTCTGACCGATGCGTTCAGACAATCTTTTAGTCCGCAGCCCCAAGGTATGATCGGTTCCAGCAACCATTGCCAGCATCTGATTTACATGGTGCAGGAATACCTAGGGGCAAAGTCAGACTTGGACACCTTTCCCACCGAAAATCCTCTGGCTTACTGGGTCTTGAGGATGGATCACTGGCCAGAGCTTGCACAGTATGCAATTGAGCTACTGGCCTGTCCTACATCCAGCGTTCTTTTGGAACGCACCTTCAGTGCTGCTGGTGGCTTCCTTACCGATCACAGGGTGCGCCTGTCCACCGACTCAGTTGATCGACTGACCTTCATCAAGTTGAATCAGTCTTGGATCACCCACAGCTACCAAGCACCTGAAGCTGATGTAACCGAATAATTTTTTTTTTAAATATCACATCCCTTCAAGACTGCCTATGCTGATGCTGAGTGACTGTCCTGTTATGTTGATTGTCTATCCTCTTCCTCCTCCACTGATATGTTGGAAGGACATTTTTGGTTCTGGGTGATGCCACCAATCCAATTTTTCTGCCCCTGTTTAACAGGGGCGTTTTATTACAATTTTTTATGCAATGCTTTGCAGCAGGGCTCATTCCTGCACCACAACTAGAGTATATGGGAGAGGTTACAGTGTCGTGGCACCAGCACCAGTGCCAGCAGCCCAATTTTTCTGCCCCTGTTTAACAGGGGCATTTAATTACAATTTTTGATGCAATGCTTTGCAGCAGGGCTCATTCCTGCACTACAACTAGAGCATATGGGCGAGGTTGCAGTGTCATACCTAAGGCCCAATTTTTCAGCCCCTGTTTAACAGGGGCATGTAATTACAATTCTTGATATAATATTTCACAGCAGGGCCCATTCCTGTGCCCACAGAGAGTAACTGTGAGGACTTATAGTGTTGTGGCACCAGCACCAGCACCACAACCACCAAAGGCCCAATTTTTCTACCACTGTTCAACAATGGCATGTAATTACAATTCTTGATATAATCGTTCACAGCAGGGCCCTCCAGCGCCCACCAAGAGTCACTTTGAGGGCTTACAATGTTGTGGCAACACCAACACCTTGTTCCGCCATTTCTGCAGAGCATATAAGGCAGGCCCCTACTTTCAAACATCCAACTTACAAACGCCTCCTACTTGCAAACGGAAGGAGACAACAGGAAGTGAGATGAAAAAATACGGATGGCAAAACAAATTATACAGGGGTGATAACCCTTCCCTATGTTTTCCAAAAAGCTTAAAAATAGATTTTTTGACTGCAGCTACACTTTAAAAATGTACCAGTTAAAAATTAAACACAGATTCTACTTAACACAACAATTCTACACAGTCCCTGTCTCGTTTGCACCGCCTGTATACTGCTATTCTGAGTATATAGGGCCTGGGGGCCCCACGTCTTTCCTTTTTTTAATATGGGTACGGGGTTCCCCTTAATATCCGTACAAGACCCAAAGGGGCTGGTAATGGGCAGGGGGGGCTACCCATGGCATTTTTCTCAATGATTTTCATCCATATTGCCGGAACCAGATATTACATTAAAAACGCAAGCAGTTTGAAATGACTTTTTTTCCGTTAATTCCGTCATTTTGTGCAGAAACTGTTCTAAACACGGGAAACACATGACACTTCACAGGCATACTATAGACACCCCCAGGCACGATATTTAAAGGAATATTTCACTTTTTTTTTCACTTTAATCGTCATTAAAATCAGTGCTCCCGCCAAAACGGCCATTTTTAAAAACATTTTAGGCATTGACCCATGTCCCCTGGGGCAGGAGCCAGGTCCCCAAACCCTTTTTAGGACGGTATCTTGCATATTAGCCATTAAAATTAGCACTTTTTATTTCGAACGTTCGAGTCCCATAGACTTCAATGGGGTTCTAACGTTCGTACGAATTTGCGGTCCGTTCGAAAGTTCTGGTACGAACCGAACCGGTGGGTGTTTGGCTCATCCCTACTAGCAATGAATCTTCTCACTGAGCTACCTGAGATGCTGGACAGTGCCTTGTCAGATCCTTTAGACAACCCTGCCTTGTACCTTGATTTCAGCTGAACCTTGAACTCTTTGCTCCTCCCATGAACTTTCTGATATAAGCCATGTCTCTGCACTTCCTCCTTGCCAGAATTTTGTGCTATCTCCAGCCTGTATCTCGCTCCTGTCTTCCCTGCTGCCGTTTATATTTGCTACTGCTCGTTATTGACCCTTGGTTTGTTCCACGACTACGCTTCTGCCTGATCCCAACCTGCAACAACTCGTTACCGACCTTTTGGCTTGCTTTCTGACCATGCTTCTGTTTGATCCTTATCTGCTACTGAACCCCGGCTTGCTCACCTCCTGGTGGGGCAATCCTGAGGACCGCGACCTGGTATTAACACGCAGCTAAATCCATCTCCACCCTCAGGAACTCTGGTGAAAACAGGTTAGGACTTAGACTCAGCCCCTCAGGTGAGCCTGTGTCATCTGCCAGGGTGACTGCCTGTGTACCTCTCCTGCTGGTCAGTGGTAGTCCTGCAACTGCTATAGCAATTGGTCCTTGAGTCTGACCCCTGATCGTGACAGGCAGTTGGTGAAATCCCCAAAGGAGTAGTTATCCTAAATGAACTAAAGGCGCATACACAGATTTGATCTAGTGAGTGGCCATTGCAGCTGGTGGTGGTGAAGTCACTTGTTTGGTGAATATAAGAAGCACTTTATAAAAAGAGCACTCTAACACAGGAGGAATTGATTGGCCCTGAAGTGATCACTCACTTAGGACATTCATTGTGCACTGGAATTAATTGTTTTGCTTTTATACAAAATTTTTGTTTTTGTTTTTTTCTTTGTAGCATTTCTGAGGCATTGTTTACAGTAACGAATTGCACTTTATACCATTTGACAACACTGTAGAGGTTGCATGCTTGTATTGAGGGTGGAGTAGGCAATCCTATAGGAGTGTCAATATAAGCACGGGACTTTGGGGGCTTTATAATACACTGTGGAAGTGATATTTAGTAACCTGAGGGGGGAGTAGGTAATTCTATAGGCAGTATTAATATATGCACGGCACCTTGTGGGTTTTGTAAAACACTGTGGAAGTAACAAAAATGTTTTTTGGTAATAGCACAATGCATGTTATACACACATTTTGGAATTAAATTTGCTCACATAGTGACATTTTTATATTAGGTTGCAGCAAACTAAAATATAGATTGGTAGTTCCTTTTTGTGCCGGTAGTCCATTATTTTTTAACATCCACACATGTAGGACACCCAACATTAGAGATGATTTATTCTTCTAAAGCAGGGGTCTCCAAACTTTTGAAAGAAAGGGCCAGTTTACCGTCCTTCGAATATCAGCAGGGGCTGGAATTGTCACCAGTGGGAGTACAAAATGCCATGGTATTGGTGGGAGTTAACAATGCCATAGGCTTGGTCAGGACCGGATTGGGACAAAAAATAGGCCCGGCATTTTGGATTGAGCAGCCCATGACATGTTAACTGGCCCCTTCCCCACTCTCCACCCTAACAGATCCCCTGAGAGAGGGGAGAGGGGAACCCAGCAGAGGTGTGTGTGTGTGTGTGGGGGGGGGGAGGTGAAGTGGGACCAGGAAAGAGCATGGGGGGGTGGAGAGCACAGGGAAGAACCTTGAGAACATGGGGTGGGGCGAGAGCACAGGGAGGAAGAGAAGAGCACAAGAGGCAGCGGAGAGCATGGGGGGAGGTGGAGAGCACAGGGAGGGCAGTGGAGAGCATGGGGGGTGGTGGAGAGCACAGAGAGGGTGAGGGAGAGCATGGGGGGAGGCAGAGAGCACAGGGAGGGCGGTGGAGAGCATGGGGGTTTGTGAAGAGTACCTGGGGAAGGTGGAGAGCACAGGGGGGCTGCGGAGAGCATGAAGGGGATGTGGAGAGCACGGGGGAGGAAGTGGAGAGCATGGGGGGATATGAACACCACAGGGGGGTGAGCAGAGAGCAGGAAGGGGATGTGGAGAGCATGGGGGGAAGTGGAGAGCATGGGGGATATGAACACCACAGGGGGGTGAGCGCAGAGCATGGGGGGTGGCAGAGAGCATGGGGGTGGCAGAGAGCATGGGAAGTGGCAAAGAGCATGGGGAGTGGCAAAGAGCATGGGGGGTGGCAGAGAGCATGGGGGAGGTGGAGCGCACTGGGGGGTGGCAGAGAGCATGGGGGAGGTGGAGAGCACTGGGGGGTGGCAGAAAACATGGGGAAGTGGAGCGCACTGGGGGGTGGCAGAGAGCATGGGGGAGGTGGAGCGCACTGGGGGGGGGGGGGTGGCAGAGAGCATGGGGGAGGTGGAGCGCACTGGGGGTGGCAGAAAACATGGGGAGGTGGAGCACACTTGGGGTTGGCAGAGAGCAGGGGGAGTGGCAGAGAGCATGGGGGAGGTGGAGTGCACTGGGGGGGTGGCAGAGAGCATGGGGGAGGTGGAGAGCACTGGGGGGTGGCAGAGAGAAGGGGGGGTGGCCGAGAGCATGGGGGAGGGGGAGAGCACTGGGGGGTGGCAGAGAGCATGAGGAGGCAAAGAGTATGGGTGGTATAGAGAAATGGGGGGGGCAGCAGAAATGATAGGAGGAGCAGTGGGGGTGGCTGCATATAGAACAAACACTCTCTCCATCTTCCTCCTGCAGTCTCCCGCTTCTCCTCTACCTCTCGCAGGCATTCCGATACTGCAGGAGGAAGATGGAGAGAATGATTGTTCTATATGCAGCCGCCCCCACCGCTCCTCCTCTACCTCTCGCAGGCATTCCGATACTGCAGGAGGAAGATGGAGAGAATGATTGTTCTATATGCAGCCGCCCCCACCGCTCCTCCTATCCAGGCTGTGAGCGCAGAGCATGGGGGTGCACTCACGTTTTCTGTTATCTGGCTTCAAGTTGTCAGGACTCAGCAGCAGGTGTCTGCTCTGGCGGAGAGGTTGCATGAGCGGTGCGGGTTCACAGAGACTTAATTGACCCCTATTATCAAATTATGCATATTGGAAAATCCAAGATGTCATACATGAGGTCACAGGAATAAATTCAAACCACTGTTGTTATCCATTCAATATACAGTATCTTAGAAAAAGTGAGAACACCCCTCACATTTTATTATATCTTTTCAACACTGAAGAAATAACACTTTGCTACAATGTAAAGTAGTGAGTGTACAGCTTATATAACAGTGTAAATTTTCTGTCCCCTCAAAATAACTCAACACACAGCCATTAATGTCTAAACCGCTGGCAACAAAAGTGAGTACACCCCTAAGTGAAAATGTCCAAATTGGGCCCAATTTGCCATTTTCTCTCCCTGGTGTCATTTGACTCGTTAGTGTTATAATGTCTCAGATGTGAATGGGGAGCAGATGTGTTAAATTTGGTGTTATCGCTCTCAATCTCTCATGCTGAACACTGGAATTCAACATGGCAAAGAACTCTCTGAGGATCTGAAAAAAAGAATTGTTGCTCTACATAAAGATGGCCTAGGCTATAAGAAGATTGCCAAGACCCTGCAGCTGAGCTGCAGCATGGTGGCTAAGACCATAAACCGGTTAACAGGTTCCACTCAGAACAGGCCTCACCATGGTTGACCAAAGAAGTTGAGTGCACATGCTCAGTGTCATATCCAGAGATTGTCTTTGGGAAATAAACTTATTAGTGTTGCCAGCATTGCTGCAGAGGTTGAAGGGGTGGGGGGTAAGCATGTCAGGGCTCAGACCATACTTCACACACTGCATTAAATTGGTCTGCATGGCTGTCATCCCAAATGATGCACAAGAAATCCTACATACAGTTTGCGGAAAACAAGCATACTAAGGACATGGATTACTGTAACCATGTCCTGTGGTCTGATGAGACCAAGATAAACTTATTTGGTTCAGATGGTGTCAAGTGTGTGTGGCGGCAACCAGGTGAAGAGTACAAAGACACATGTGTCTTGCCTACAGTCAAGCATGAGCGTGGGAGTGTCATTGTCTGTGGCTGCATGAGTGCTGCCGGTGTTCCGACAAAAAGTGTCCGCCTATCGAATAGTGTCCGCCCGTACTGCGCAGATGCAGCGCTTGCGTAGTACGGAGGACAAGGAGACTCCGAAAGTCTCTGAAGAAGAACGGCGCCTGCGCACTGATTCCAGGTTGAAGCCCCACCATCCAAGTGGACATACGGTTGGTCATAGTCACAGGGCCCCTCGCGGGCTCGCTTTGCTCGCCATGCATCGGGGATGGCCATGATTCGCAAGCGCAGTACAGGGTGGACACTATCTGATGGGGGACACTATTGGATACATCACCAGCTCTGGGGAGCTACAGTTCATTGAGGAAACCATGAATGCCAACATTTACTGTGACATACTGAAGCAGAGCATGATCCCCTCCCTTCGGGGACTGGGCTGCAGGGCTGTATTCCAACATATGGACCCCAAACACACCACCAAGATGACCACTGGCTTGCTAAAGAAGCTGAGTGTAAAGGTGATGGACTGGCCAAGCATGTCTCCAGACCTAAACCCTATTGAGCATCTGTGGGGCATCCTCAAATGGAAGGTGGAGGAGTGCAAGGTCTCCAACATCCACAAGCTCCGTGATGTTTTCATGGAGGAGTGGAAGAGGACTCCAGTGACAACCTGTGAAGCTCTGGTGAACTCCATGCCCAAGAGGGTTAAGGTAGTGCTGGAAAATAATTCCACCCTCCAAGGGGGCATGGCCGGACTCCGTGCTTGATGCCCGCACACTGATCCTGCTCTGTCTCTCAGTGGCACTACAAAGCTCATAGCGTGGCCATCCAGACATCGGTGGTTTTGTCCCACATCAACTCACCATCTCTCTGGGAATGTCAAAATGGAGGAAAGAAAACAGAGCCCCCAAAAAGATGACAGAATTCTTACCCCCTGCTGGCCCGTTCTGCAATCCAGGATAGCGCCAGCAGCCGCTCCTCATACTGTCACAGCAGGACTGAAGAGGAGGGGGAGAGCGCCCACTTCATACAGAAACACAGCAAAGGCACAGTAAGTGATGGAGCTAACGCCCAGACATCCTCCACTACTAATAGCCCAGCTAAATCCAGGCCCAGGGGCTGTTCTAATGAGGAGCAGCACAGAGAGGAGAACGTATCACTGACGCCTGGCACAGGGGGCACATGTAACCAGACTCCAATTGCTGCATATCCCACTAATGGCCAGGCAATAATAGACACCACACTAAAAGAGATTACAAAACCTCCATTCACACTGATATTGTGACTATGGTTCATCATTTTAAAGCTGAAATCCATGACCTAGATGACAGGATCTCCTATATTGAATCCAAGAAGTTACCCCTCATTTCAATGAACTAGTGGATGCCCACAGTAAACATGAGGAGGAGGTAGAGTGGATTAAAGCCAAGTAGGCCGATTTGGAAGATCGTTCCAGACGGAACAATTGAAAGATTAGAGGCATCCCTGAAACCATCAAACCAACAGCATTAAAAGATTATTTTGTTAAGCTTATGTCAGATATTTGGCCTGATGCTCCAAAAAAATATTGATCATTGATCACATACACAGGCTGCCTAAACCCCCAAACCTATCAAATTTCCAAGGGACACGAGTGTCTGCATTCACTTCTACCACATTAAAGAACGCCTCCACTTTGCCACTAGAAACATAGCGTCAATTCTGAAACAATACTATGGTCTTTCCTTTTTTGCTGATCTGTGAAAATATACACTGCTTCAAAGGAAAAACTTAGCCACCATCACCAAGCCCCTACAAAACCACAACATACTGTATAAATGGGGACACTCTGTGAAATTGGTGATTAATAAAGATGGAAAAGAACATATCATTCATTCTCTCAAAGAAGGATTGGCTTTAGTGTGATGCTGTAATGTTCTGGAACCCCAGGCCTCTCCTGGTACCCCATCCTCAGATCGTCAGCACAATGGCTTTGACTGGCATTCATCCAACCTGTCAACTGAAATGATCACTTGATTTATTCCTAGAGATCCACTAAATCTACCTTAGCCCTGGTAGTTGCCCTATGAGAATTGGCCCTTGGTTGATCGTACTCAAACTTCTTACTTCAAACTTTTAATCGTTTATTCTCCTTCGGATATAACATAGGCATATCTTCATAACTACTGCCTCTGCCTTAAGCATTTGAGACTTAAGAATTTCTTGCCCCACCTACTCAACATTATACAGCCAGGTTGTTACGCATCAATTAAAGGCTTAGCGCTGCTATGTATCTTCAGCGACAGAGGAGCGCTCTTCCTGCTCTTTATACTGTATCTTTATTGACCTCCACATTAAATCAGCACTGTGGAGTAATTTTTGGATCACATTTACAGTATTCATTATGACATTTACAATTACCACATTCAATGTCAAAGGGCTCAATAGTCCCAACAAACGCTATTCACTATCATCAGATGCTCGCAAATTGTGTAGTGACATTCTATGTCTTCAAGATACTCACTTCTGTGCCAATAAGACTCCACCATTCAGCCACAAAAACTTCCCTAAATACCTGGCCAATGCACCTCACAAAAAACGAGGAGTGGCAATTGCAGTTAAAGACACTGCAGCTTTTCAACCTTTGGATGTCACCATGGATGATCAAGGTCGATACATCATACTTGTCTGTCAAATCAACAATTTTATATATACCATTGCGAATGTCTACGTGCCAAACTCAAAGCAATTATTCTTTATCTATAAGGCCGACTTATATTATGCAGGGAACTTTAACGTAGTTCCAGTTAATTCCATGGATGTCTCCACTTCCTCTCCACGGAGATCATGTCCATCCTCCTTGCAGTCCTTTATCCGGTCTAACTCTCTTTTTGATATATGGAGAATGATGCCAACACTCTACAGAAAGTGCCAAACGCCAGAGAACACAGCACTTAAACACCCTGATGACCTCTATCTCCCAATTGGAAGATGATAACAAAAATAATACAAATATTGTTACTAGCAACAAGTTGTATCAAGCCAGGAACGGTCTTAGAATCTTTATAGCAGCTCAACATGCCAAAAACGTATGTAAAGTCCAATCAAATTTCTATGCTAATGGACATCAGCCTGGTAAATTATTGGCTGTTCAATTAAAATAACGAGTGCCGAAACAAAAAAATCCCCTACACGATACACCCCACCAAGGGGGGCAACTATACAACCCACAAGACATTGCCAATGCCTTTAGCAAAATTTATAGCTCCCTATACAATTTAGGAGATGATCCCCACACGTCACAACCTTCAGATGAATTATTATCTACATTTTTAGACTCCCTGAATCTCCCAACACTATCAGAAGAACATATGCAAGATCTCAATGCACCCTCCTCTCTCACAGAAATTGAGAAAGCAATTGCCCCTCTCTCCAACAATAAATCGCCTGGTCCAGATGGACTTTCGGCCGAGTATTATAAACTTTTTTCTCAATCACTGGTGCCTCATCTGCAATCAACCTTCAATACTGCTGTGTCCTCTGGCTCTTTTCCATCTGAAATGTTGAATGCAACAATTGTCACTCTGCCAAAGCCAGGGAAGGAGCCTATATACTCTTACTACTACTTGTAAACATAATTTGCTCTGCCTAATTTTAAAAATCAATAAAAACAATGTTTAAAAAAAAATATTCCACCCCCCCAAAAAAAATTGAGGCCCCCCACCCCCACATACATGCACGTACAAACGTAAACTCATGCGTCGAGGGCGCCTTCACTTGAAAACGTTGATTGATATATACATGTTACATATTGTCATCACCCCCAGAGTGAGAGCAATAATTCTAGCACAAGACCTCCTCCATAACACTAAACGATGACCAATAGGGGGCTTTTGAAATGTTGCCTATAGAAAATATAGGATACTGAAGTTTTTCGCCATTTCATGGGTGCACACAAATTTAGGTGTAGCGCATCCCCCATAAGAGCTACTGGTGAATAGAGATCCCCCACCCTGCACAGCAAGGCACACGGAATTTCCACAATCTCACAGACAGGAAACAGTCCAGCAACTTTGTTTTTTGTGTTCACCCCAACAGACTATGGGGCCACCCTCAAGGGCCACAGGTAGCCTCCGCAGCGCTCCATCTCCAGCTTCCACCTGAGCTCCACCTGCCCCTGCCGGCCTGATCCTGAATATTTAAGAGGGGCCTACCCCCCTGCCAGTTCATTTGCTGGGGTTGGGCTGGGGCCCCCCTCAATAGTCCATTCAGCTTCTTCTAACTTCCATCCCATTCTTTTGGAAGCTTCTCCAAGGTTCCAGCAAGTAGGGGGAGGTACCAGAGTTAATGCTTGCTGAGTCATCCAGCCTCCCTGAGTGACTCACCCTAACCCAGATTAAACCCAGCCTGGCTCTCAGCCAGTCCAAACAATTTACCTATTCTATTAAAAAAAAAAAAGATTTACACTTTCTAGCACACTGGAGGGTGCTACATAAGGTTTGACATGTTGGGTATCTGGTTACTTGGCACAACCTCATCTTTTATATTTTACCAACAAATTGGTTAGTTTATTGCATTTCTTTGCTCTAAAATTCGATTTAATGTGTTTTTTACTGAAATTTGTGGCAATATCAAGTGACATAAAAAATTGGAACTATGATCATTTCTGCTTTCAGAAAATATTTAATATTTGGGGGTTTTATATAATCTTAAGGCCTAAAATTCTTTTTTAAACGTATGCAAAAAAAAATATGCAAAAACGGCTCTGGCACAGAAAAGGTTAATGGCTGCCGATCTCTGTTATATTATGTATTATGCCCCATACACATGATCGGAATTTCCGTCAGCAAAAGTCCGATGTGAGCTTTTGGTCAGAAATTCCGACCATGTATATGCTCCATTAGACTTTGCTGGTGGAATTTCTGCCAGCAAAAGATTGAGAGCAGGTTCTCTATTTTTCCAATGGAAAAAGATACGATCAGAAATTCAGATTGCCTGTAGCAATTCCGTTGCGCAAAATTCCTACGCATGCTTGGAAACAATTCAGCGCATGCATGAAAGCATTGAACTTCATTTTCTCGACTCGTTGTAGTATTATACGTCACCGTGTTCTTGATGGTCAAAAGTTCTGAGAACTTTTGTGTGACCGTGTGTATGCAAGCTAAGCTTGAGTGGAATCCAAGATTTTTCAGACGGAAATTCCACTCGTGTGTACGGGGCATTCGTTTTGCAGCAATGCAAGGCTAACGTTGCAGTGTGTACATCTTTACCACTCTATTTTAACAATTTTGAATGCTGTTGGTAGGTGGTTGGGAAATGGTAAAATCATGACAAAAACTGCCAATTTTTAACACCTGTGTAAAAGATTCCTTACTACAGCGCACTAGTGTAGATGGGCCCTTAAGGTCTACATTGCTCATAGCTTGTTTTGCATTGCAAGACCAAAGAAAGCCAAAGGTAATATATTTTGATTTTATTTAAATAAAGAAAACCATTTTGTACAAACAGAGTATTCTTCCCCTTTAATACGAGTGTTTTATAATGAAGTGTTTACTTGTGAAGTAGCTTTTATATCTAAAAGCAGAAATCGTATTACATTCTCTGGGTACTCCAAGCTTTCTACCAAGTACAAAGCAAACCAACCGCATATAAGTAAACAGCAGCTCATCTTTCTTTGTCCTTTTGGCTTTGTTTGAATGATGCGTTGTGTTTCTGCTCATAGGAAGTAGAATAATAACCACATCTCCGTATTATTAAAAGCTTTTAGGCAGGCTGGAACATAAACAAACGTTTTACATGATTGTACCAAGAGGTATCATATTTCTTATTTTGTCCTTTAAAGTTTATCTTATAAACTCCGTAAAATTACAGGACGGTACTGACTAAAATGGACAGCGGTGGGTGGAAGGATATTGTTATTAGGTAAGATTGCATAGCGCATTTTAAGAAATGGAAAACCAGAACTGAGTTATTCTCACATCCGATTTTCAAAAATGGATCAATTTCTTGCTTTGCATGCCCATTGTAATGTCAATATCAACTGTCATTTATCATCCATCAGTTGATCAGCTTTCAGTCATTGTCAGTATTCGTAAGTCTTTACAGAATATACCCATGATAACCATTTACAAAACATGGATACATAATTAGAATATTAATTAAAAAAAATGGATAATAAAAAGTTAAGCAACGGATAAAGGATAAATGATGATAATGACGTTACAAAGAGCATCGTGCATATGCAAAGTCCATAGTGCTTAACTACTTCCTGTCCGCCATATAGACAAATGACGACGGTGGGACGGCTCTTTCATTTTGAGACATTTTGGGATGTGCGGTGATCGACAGCAAGCTGTGTCCCTGGGACACGACTCATTCCCGATCTTGGTAAAGAGCAGATGACAAGGTTCTTTACCCATGTGATCAGCTGTCTCCAATCACAGCTGACCACATGTCAACAAGGAAATGTCATTTATCATCTTTCCTCTCCTCACACCGACAGCATGTGAGGAGAGGAGAGTAGATAAGCGGCATTTCCTCACAGGGGAGATCCGCACAGATAATCAGGGAACTGATCATCAGTGTAGCCCCAACAGTGCCCAGCAGTGATGCTAATCAGTGCCCATCAGTGGTTGCTCATCAGGGCCATCCATCAGTTCCCATCAGTGTCCATAACTGCCACCTATCAGTGCCTATCAGTACCACCTTTCAGTGCCCATCAATGCCACCTATTAGTGTTCCCTATCAGTGCTTATCAGTACTGCATATTAGTGCCTCCTTATCAGTGCCACCTCATCACTGCCCTTCAGTGCCATCTCATCAGTTCCCATCAGTGCAGCCTATCAGTGCTCAACAGTGCAGCCTCATCAGTGAGAAACATTACTTATTTACTGTACAAGATTTTTTAACAGAAACTAATGCCGCGTGCACACGATCAGAATTATGGTCTGAAAAAGCTATGATGGTTTTCCCGACGGAATTCTGTCAGAATTTCACTCAAGCTGTCTTGCTGACACACGGTCACACAAAATTCCGACCATCAAGAATGCGGTGTTGTACAACACTACGACGAGCCGAGAAAAAAATCAAGTTCAATGCTTCCGAGCATGCGTTGAATTAATCCAAGCATGCGCAGGAATTTTGTGCATCGGAATTGCTACAGACGGTCAGAATTTCCGATAGAAACTTTTTCCATTGGAAAAATTGAGAACATGCTCTCAAATTTTTGCTGCCGGGAATTCGGCCAGCTAAATTCTGATGGAGCATACACACGGTCGCATTTTCCAATGAAAAGCTCTCATCGGTCTTTTGCTGGCTGAAATTCGATGGTGTGTACGCAGCATAAGAAAAGTTTTTTTTTCCCCCCAACATTTTTGGTGTTGATTCAAAAACCACCAAAAGAAAGCTCTACCTGTCTCAAAAACATTCAAAAAATGTAATTGTGGTACAGTGTTGTATGACTGCGCAATTGTCATTCAAAGTGTGACAGCGCTGAAAACTGAAAATTGGCCTGGGCAGGAAGGGGATGAAAGTGCCCAGTATTGAAGTGGTTAAAGTGGTTGTAAACCCTCACATATACCTAGTAACAAATCCTCCTACATAAGTTGTACCCGTTTTTTCTGACGTTATATCTCCTCTACAACCATTCAAAGTGCAGACTCCAGAATTTACTGTGTAAATCTTGCCTGAGCTTTCAGAAAGTAGGGAGTGGGAAGCTAAAGTTACACTCTGCAGAGTTCAGTGAGGAGAGCTCAGAGAGCTGATTGGAGGGAAGGGCCTATCATACAGCACACATGAAAAGAGCTGAAGCTGTCAAAAAAATGGCGCACCCTCCCCATCACCATTTTTTCTCTTATGCCGTGTACACACGATTGAATTGGTCCGGCAAACAATCCGGCAAACAATCCGCCGGACTTTATAACGAACGGACTTGGCCACACACGGACACTCTGAAAGTCTGGCGATTTCTAACGCGATGACGTACAGCACGTACGACGGGACTAGAAAAAGGAAGTTCAATAGCCAGTAGCCAATAGCTTCCTTCTCGTACATGCTTCAGAGCATGTGTCATTCTTAGCCCTTGTACACACGGTCAGACATTCTGACAACCAAATCCATTGGATTTTGTCTGACGGATTTTGTCCGATGGATTTTGTCCGAAACTGTTGCATACACACGGTCGAACAAAGTTGTTGGAAAATCCGATCGTTCAGAGCGTGATGACATTATTTCATTACGACGAGACTACGTTCAGGCTAGTAGCCAATAGCTTTGGTCTAGGAATTTGATCTGAGCATGCTTGGCAGTTTGTCCGATCGGAATTCTCTACACATGATCGGACAAAGTCTGATCGGATCATGTTGTCGGAAAATTTTATAGCCCAGCTGGAAAACTTGGTCCACTGGATACTCAGACGGAAACAGTCCGATGGAGCCCACACACTGTTGGATTATCCGACAACACTGTCCTATTGGACATTGTCCATCGGAATGTCCGGACGATGTGTACAAGGGCATAGTCCGCTGGACTAGCACACTGACGAACGGATTGTCCACTGAAAGCCAAGTCCGACGGACAAATTTTGAGTCAAAACTACTTTCTAGGTCTGCTGGGGAGGGAGCTCCAGCTGATTGACAACCTCAGCTCTGTTCCTGTGAGCAAAGTTTTTTACTAATTGTAGGGCAGAGGTTTAGGGGTATATTTATAATTAGACCTGGCTCCTCGCTGCACTTTAATAGATTATTTCATACAATCCTTAGCTCCATCAAGTGGCCAAAATTCAGTATCTTTTCTCAGTGAGTTTTTTCAGAAAACTATACTGCCACTAGATGGAGCTGATGATCATTGGAATTTATCTATCATAGAAATTAAGGCTAAAATTTGCACAGCCTGGTGTGGCATTCGTTCAAAAAGACCCTCTAGTGCAAAAGTCCCAAACCTCCCCAGCACAAGGGACCGGCCTCACGGAAGACGTTCTCTCTGCGGGCTGGGGGGGGGGGGCGTTTAAGTTTTTTGGGTGGGTGTTTCTGGGGTTTGCAGCCTGTCGCCACAATTGCCACCCACATTTTTGTTTGTATCTGTATTTATTTATTATGATTATGAGAAATTATAATTATTGAAACAAATATTTTTTGAATTTGAGCAAATTTTTTCAATAATAATAAAAAAAATCATATTATAATTTTTTTCTTAAATAATAATACAAAATAGTCATGTGGTCAGCCAAACACAGATACAAATAAAGATTGATAACATGAGTGAAATGGGCCTTAAACACTGGTGGCGGCACCCAGAACCAAAAATGTTCTTCCAAGCTATCAGCAGGATCATTGAGGAGGAAGAGGATAGTCACTCAGCATAACAGGATAGTCCCTCAGCATCAGCATAGGCAGTCTTGAAGGGATCTGACATTTCAAAAAAAATTATTCGGTTACATCAGCTTCAGGTGCTTGGTAGCTGGTGGTGATCCAAGACTGATTCATTTTTATGAAGGTCAGTCGATCAACCGAGTCGGTGGACAGGCGCACCCTGTGATTGGTTACAAAGCCTCCAGCAGCACTGAATGTGCGTTCCGAAAGAACGCTGGATGCAGGACAGGCCAGTAGCTCGATTGCATACTGTGCAAGCTCTGGCCAGTGATCCATTCTCAAGACCCAGTAACCCAGCGGATTTTTGGTGGGAAAGGTGTCCAAGTCTGATCTGCCCCTAGGTATTCCTGCACCATATAAATCAGACGCTGGAAATGTTTGCTAGAACTGATCATACCTTGGGGCTGCGGACTAAAAAATTGTCTGAATGCATCAGTCAGACGGCCACCTTCTCCACTGCTCCTTCTGTGACTGACCGAAGCCTCAGCAACACTTTGTCCAGGACCAGGAATTTGTAACCTCCCAGTCTCTGGGAACGCGTTGCACAGACCTTTCTGCAAGGCATCCCGAAGATTTCTCATCCTCTGCTCCCTCTGCGATGGCAAGATAAGGTCCGCCACCTTACCCTTTTAACGTGGACCAAGGAGAGTTGCCAGTCAGTAATGATCCTTCTCCTTGATCTGCTGAATACAAGGATACTAATTATACTGCAGCTAGCAGAATCAACTGGCTGCCTGTAGTATTATTACTATGGGAACACCAGCAATTGGGGTAGCTTTAAGTGCACACTGTGCAGATGACACAGTACACCGACTGTAAGTACTGCAGCTGCCTGCGGTATAGGATCAGCAGAACACCAGCAATTAGGGTAGCTTTAGCTGTACACTGTGCAGATGACATAATACACCATCTGTAATTACTGCAGCTGCCTGCCTGTGGTATAGGATCTGAAGAACATCAGCAATTGGGGTAGCTTTAGGCGTACACTGTGCAAATGACACAATACACCGACTGTAATTACTGCAGCTGCATGCCTGCAGTATAGGATCTGTAGAACACCAGCAATTGGGGTAGCTTTAGGTGCACATTGTGCAGATGACACACTACACTGACTGTAATTACTGCAGCTGCCTGCCTGTGGTATAGGATCTGAAGAGCACCAGCAATTGGAGTAGCTTTAAGTGCACACTGTGCAGATGACACAGTACACTGACTGTAATTACTGTAGCTGCCTGCGGTATAGGATCAGCAGAACACCAGCAATTGGGGTAGCTTTAAGTGCACACTGTGCAGATGACGCAGTACACCGACTGTAATTACTGCAGCTGCCTGCGGTATAGGATCAGCAGAACACCAGCAATTACGGTAGCTTTAGCTGTACACTGTGCAGGTGGGATGATACACCGACTGTAATTGCTACAGCTGCCTGTGGTATGGGACCAGCAGAACATGAGAAATTGGGATAGCTTTAGGTGTACACTGTGCAGGTGGCAAAATACACTGACTGTAATTGTTACAGCTGCCTGTGGTATAGGACCAGCAGAACACCAGAAATTGTGGTCGCTTTAGGTGTACACTGTGCAGGTGGCACAATACACTGACTGTAATTGCTGCAGCAGCTGCCTGTGGTATAGGATCAGAAGAACACCAGCAATTGGGTTAGCTTTAGGTGTACGCTGTGCAGGTGGCACAGTACACCGACTGTAATTGCTACAGCTGCCTGTGGTATAGGACCAGCAGAATACCAGCAATTGGGGTAGCTTTAGCTGTACACTGTGCAGGTGGCACAATACACCTACTGTAATTGCTGCAGCTGCCTGCCTGTGCTATAGGAGCAGCAGAACACCAGCAATTGAGGTAGCTTTTGCTGTACACTGTGCAGGTGGCACAATACACTGACTATAATTGCTACAGCTGCCTGTGGTATAGGACCAGCAGAACACCAGCAATTGGGGTAGCTTTAGGTGCAAGCTGTGCAGATGACACAGTACACCGACTGTAATTGCTACAGCTGCCTGTGGATAGGATCAGCAGAACACCAGCAAATGGGGCAGCTTTAGGCGTATACTGTGCAGATGATACAATACACTGACTGTATTTACTCCAGCTGCCTGCCTGTAGTATAGGATCTTAAGAACACCAGCAATTGGGATAGCTTTAGGTGCACATTGTGCAGATGACACAATACACCCACTGTAATTACTGCAGCTGCCTGCGGATAGGATCAGCAGAACACCAGCAATTGGGGTAGCTTTAGCTGTACACTGTGCAGGTGGCACAATACAACCACTGTAATTGCTACAGCTGTCTGTGGTATAGGACCAGCAGAACACCAGCAATTGGGGTAGCTTTAGCTGTACACTGTGCAGGTGGCACAATACACCGACTGTAATTGTTACAGCTGCCTGTGGTATAGGACCAGCAGAACACCAGCAATTGGGGTAGCTTTAGCTGTACACTGTGCAGGTGGCACAATACACCGACTGTAATTACTGCAGCAGCTGCCTGTGGTATAGGATCAGCAGAACACCAGCAATTGGGGTAGCTTTAGGTCTACACTGTGCAGGTGGCAGAATACACTGAATTTAATTGCTACAGCTGCCTGTGGTATAGGACCAGCAGAACACCAGCAATTGGTGTAGCTTTAGGTGTACACTGTGCAGGTGGCACAATTCACTGACTGTAATTGCTCCAGCAGCTGCCTGTGGTATAGGATCAGAAGAACACCAGCAATTGTGGTAGCTTTAGGTGTACACTGTACAGGTGGCACAATACACCGACTGTAATTGCTGCAGCAGCTGCCTGTGGTATAGGATCAGAAGAACACCAGCAATTGGATTAGCTTTAGGTGCACACTGTTCAGGTGGCACAATAAACAGACTGTAGTTGCAACAGCTTCAATTGAAATTCAAAGAAATTGTCTCTCCGTCTATCTCTCTCTCCACGACGCAACACGCTATGCAAGGCCACAGCGCAGGCGGCCTTATATAGTGTGGGGAGTGTACTAAACCCCCTGATCCATAATTGGCCAAAGTCACCCTGGCTTTGGCCAATTACAGCTCTCTGTACAGATTGGCCAAGCATGCGGGTCATAGTGCATGCTTAGCCAATCATCAGCCAGCAATGCACTGCGATGCTGCAGTGAATTATGGGCTGTGAGCGCCACTCGAATTTGTCACGAATAGCCCATAACGTTCGGAATTGGCAGAATGGGCGAACAGCCGATGTTCGAGTCGAACATGGGTTTGACTCGAACATGAAGCTCACCCCTACTGTCTACATGCCCTGGGTTCCCCGGGCCTTATCTCCACCCTCTACGCAGCTTTGAATAATCGATCATCTCCCCCCTCACTCTCTTATGTGTCCCAGTGGGAGTGGGATCTGGGTCATGGGAGCGATCCGGCGGACTGGAGCAAGGCCTGGTCTTCCGTAGCCAAATGTTCCTTTAATACTGCCATCTTGGAGGCAGCATAAAAAGTGGTGGTATTGGGTTCAAGCACATATTGCCCATGCCAATCCCACCTCTAGCGATCGCTGCTTCCAGGGCTGTGGCCATCGTGGGGATGTAATTCACACCTGGTGGGCCTGCCTGCAAATAGTGGGGTTCTGGTCCAGAGTGTTTGGTCTGTTGTTTTCTCTGTTCCATTTAAATGTCTGTAAAGAGGCCAAATTTGCACTATTACACTGCCCCATACTGGGTTTGTTCGCTCATCAGCAGAAATTGGCAACCTATCTGTTCATAGCGGCTAAACGGATGATTGCTCAAGCATGGAAAAAACCTCAGTCCCCTTTCAGGAAGTGAAAAACCGCTTGATATCCATGATGGTCAATGAACAAATGTCTAGTATACTCAAAGACACGCATGCCAAATTCCTTGAAGTTTGGGAACCTTGGCTTACATATGCCTTCCCCGAACTTCCTCTGGCTAGTATGGATCAGCTCTGACTGGTTTCCTGGATGGTCCCGGGGCCCCCCTTTCTTTTTCCCTTTCCCCCCCTTCCCTTTTTCTCTTATTCTCCCCTTCTCTTTCTTATTTCTCTCTGTTCCTCCTAGCACTTTTTTGATTACCAACAGAGGTCCAAGATGATCTTAATGTAGAGTCAATGCATTATGTCCTGGTCTTTCCTGCACTTCTGGGGGTCACCCCAAATTACATAAGTTGCACTCAGGATTTCTATGATTGTTAATTAGGAGGCTGCCTTCCTCGGTTTCTGTTGTATTCTCTTTTGTTGTTTTTGTCTTTTATGTGCCAGTTCCAGCTCCTGCGTGGGCGATCTAGATGCTTTTGACATTATTGTATGTTTAATACTACTTCTGCAATAAAACTTATTGAACCAGAAAACAGAAAGAAACGCCCCTTATCCCATGGGAAAACAGGAGGGGAATGGGAAAAGAGAAAGAAACCCCCCCCCCCCCCCAAAAAAAAAAAAAAAAAAAACCTCATGACACAAAAAACAACAAACAAACATACCACTATACACATAAGTAAAAACAAAAGACCACATGTTATACCTTGTGAGCCCATCATAACCATTCGGGCTACAGGGAGACATACATGCAGCACCCCACTGACCCAAGTGGATAGTGTATTTTCTGGGAGAATGGGAGTGGGCGTCCTCTGGTAGTGGGAAGGCGGCAATGCATTAGACCCACACAAGGACTCAGATCCGCTGCACACGCATCACACAGCAGGCCTCTGCCACCTACAAGAGGCAGAGCCCAAGTGGCAACGCAAGTGGCCGCCAATGAAGATCAAGCTTTGCTCACCCTCCATCCTCTGCGGTGCGACCTGGCCCCCAACCAGGGCCTGGGGATTGGGGACCTTTGCTCTAGTGTTGTCAGCTTGCAATGTTAGGTGCTGTTACTGGAAGATTATTCAAAATATCTCCCAGAGAAAACTGTATACATGGAGACATGATCCCACACATACTGAAAAATAGTTTTGGGGTTTACATACCATTTTATGACCTAGAATTTGTTATTGTTAATGGTGCATTTATATGGCGCTGTTATTTGAGGCTAGTGCCTTTCACTCTAATCTAGTCAAATCTAATCTAATCTAATCTTGAATTGAAATGGTTTTACATTATTTCCTATCTATCCAGAGCTTCAAAGCATTAACAAACAGAAATGACTCCTTATTTTTGCAAACCACATTACATCCTGAATATATCTTCGTTACTTATTGACCATCCAAAGCCTTTTGTTGAGTAGTTTAATTAGCTGCTGTCATGTGTGCATTGGTTTGCTGTGCTGAGATACAGACAAGTAGGTGTATATGAGTCAGTCCTATATGAATGTCTGTATCTAATCCGTCTGCTTTTTGTGCCTTATTAGTGAGTCATACAGTACTGTATTAAATTCTAAGCAGGCTCTGTGTGTAAGTTATGTAATGAATGTGACATTAATCAATTCATATACCATTAAGATACAGGGTAAAAATGTGAAATTATAACATTAAGACAGCAATAAAAATCTGACAGAGGTTCCAAAACAAGTGTTGACTTCAAAGGGAAACTTAAATGATTTATGTTTTTTTTTTTTTTTTTTGTTTAAGTCCAGCTATGGTCTCTACACTAAACCCCCATCCTACCAAAGGTCACCCAAAGAATATTGGATGCTATTTTTTATTGTGTGCTTATCTGAAGTTTTTAGGTCAGTCAAATGATGCTACAGGATCCTCTTCTTACCTTCTTTAGGCTGAGCATTCCTCAGTAATGCAGAAAGCAGGCCCATGGTGCCCTGCACTCACAGTATGACCTCAGTCAACCCAGAAGACTAAGGACATCTTGTGGCAGAGGAGCTGAGGAGCGGTACTGTGGGGAACATCACAGGAAGAGTCTTTTTTTATTTTTATTTTAAGTTCTTAGCCTTACCATAATAAATAAATGAAATAAACAACAAAGTATACATTTAAAGTTGAGGTGTAGAAAGCAGAAAAAAATGGGCAAGCACAAGGATCTGTGCGACTTTGGCCAAATTGTAATGACAAGACAGACGGTTTAGAACTACAACCAAATTGCAGTTGTGGGATGTTACTCAGTTACATAGTTAGTCTGGTTAAAAAAAAAAAAGTCCATCTAGTTCAACCAAAAAAAGGAGGGAAAAAATCATACAATCCCATATACACAATCCTATACTCACAATTGTTCCAGCAGAAGGTAAAAAAAACAAAAAAAAATAAAAACAGCAAACCATGATCCAATTTGCTCCAGCAGGGGAAAAAAATCCTTCCTGATCCCCCGAGAGGCAATCGGATATTCTCTGGATCAACTTTACCTATAAATATTAGTATCCTGTTATATTATATACATTTACAAATGAATCTAGGCATTTTTTTTTTAAAGCAATCTACTCAGTTGACTCTTACTGTGAAAAAAACCTTTCCGTATTTTGAGATTAAATCTCTATTCCTCTGGACGTAAAGAGTGCTCCCTTGTCCTCTGTGATGACCTTAAGTTGAATAACTCAACACTAGGGATGAGCTTCGTGTTCGAGTCGAACATACGTTCGACTCGAACATTGGCTGTTCGTCCGTTTGGCGAAGTCCGAACATTTTGGTCCGTTCGCGCCAAATTCGTGTGGCGCTCACGGCCCACAATGCACTGCGATGGCGCAGTGCATTGCTGGCTCATGATTGGCCAAGAATGCACTGTGACCCCGCATGCTTGGCCAATCGCAGCGCCAGCAGCGAGGAGAGCCATGATTGGCCACAGGCAGGATGCCTGTGGCCAATCATAGCTCAGGCTGTGTAGTGCACGCCCCACACTATATAAGGCCGCCAACGCGGCGGCCTTGTGTAGTGTGTTGGCGTCTGAAGCAGTGGGTGTTCTGTGTACCTTCAACACAGTACACACCGATCGTTTTCGGCCGATTTTCGATCTTGCTGTTGTGTAGTGGTTATTGTCTGCGTGCCCTGACCGCAGTATACACCGCTATATTCACCTCACCTATATAGCTAGTGATCTATCTTTTATAATAGAGCTTGCAGTCAGTAGTGTTAGGAGATAGTGCGTGCTGTCTGCGTGCTCTGTACCCAGTACATACCACTATATCCACCTACATAGCTGTTCTCTTTTTGAGCCCACTTGCCATCTGCAGGAGTTATTGGAAGTTGTGTGTGCTTCCAGCACAGCACAGTATACATCTGTATATACCCCTTTATCTCTGGTGTTCTATAATAAAGGCATCTGCAGGAGTTAGTGGGTGTTGTGTGCCTCTAGCACAATATACACTACCCAACTGCTTTTTTACCCAACTCCCTTCAGGCCATTACCATGTCTGGAAGGCCAGCAAGGAGAGGCAGACAGGCGCGAACCGATAAAAGAGGGCAAGCAGGCTCTGTGTCTAGAGACAACAGTGCTGGTCGTGGACGCGGTGCATTGTCATCAGCACGTGGCCATGGGACACGCTTGTCCTTCTTTTCGGCAGCTGGACATGTTGAACCGCAACATGCCAACGACTTGGTAGAGTGGATGACCAAGCCCTCTTCATCCTCCTCATCCTCTCTCACCCAGTCTCAGGGTACTAGCAAAGCAGCTGCCAACGCATTGTCTTCCCTCCTCTCAATGTCATCATCAGTGACTCCTTCCCTAGACCCACCACGTCCTCCTGAGGAGTCTCCTGAACTCTTTGAGCACAGTGTTGGGTACATGCTCCAGGAGGATGCCCAGTGTTTTGTGGGCTCTGATGATGACACTCAGCTAGAGGAAGGCAGTAGCGTGAGCGCAGAGAGAGGGGATGCTCAAGAAGGACAGCAATCTGGCAGTCATGTTCCACAAGCTGCAGCATACTGCCAGGTTTGCTACAGCGATGAAGAGGGAGGGGATGATGAGGGCACTGACTCCACGTGGGTGCCTGGAAGGAGAGAGGAGGAGGAGGAGGAGGCAACGAGGCAGGATGCCCTCCGGGGGCCAGCTTAGGGGCAGCACACCGACTGAATCACACCGCAGAGCTCCGCCTGTGCAGAGCGCTGCCTCTGCGCGTTATTCTAAAAGTTCTTTGGTGTGGGCCTTTTTTGAGACGAGTGCATCAGATCGCACCACTGCTATTTGCAACATATGGCTCAAGCGTATCTCACGTGGCCAAAACATCAGCCGCTTGGGCACCACATGCTTGACCAGACATATGTTGACCTGCCATGCAGCTCGTTGGCAAGCGTACCTCATAGACCCACACCAAAGAACAAAGCGGATCTCTCCTTGCTCCTCATCAGCTGGCATCTCCAACCCCACTAGACCTTCAGTCCTCTCTGAAACCTGCTCTGAGAGGAATGAAGGTGTAGAATTAGGTGTGTCACAGCCAAGTGCTTCCGGGAACTCTGCTAGCGGTACACCCACGTCCGATTATAGCAGGCAAATGTCCCTGCCCCAGCTGCTGGACCGGCGAAAGAAGTTCACTCCCAGCCATCCACATGCCCAGCGGTTGAATGCTAGCTTGGCTAAATTGCTAGCACTTCAACTGCTGCCTTTTCATTTGGTAGACTCTGCCCCCTTCCGTGCGTTTGTACAATGTGCGGTTCCTCAGTGGCAGGTCCCCAAACGCCACTTTTTCTCACGGAAGGCGATTCCGGCTCTCTACCGGCATGTGGAAGGCAATGTCCTTGCCTCGCTGGACAGGGCGGTCAGCGGTAAGGTGCATATTACCGCTGACTCATGGTCCAGCAGGCATGGACAGGGACGTTACCTGTCTTTCACGGCCCATTGGGTCACTCTTCTGGCAGCTTGGAAGGATGCAGGACAAGGTGCAGTAGTGTTGGAGGTTGTTCCGCCACCACGCCCCCAAAATGCTACTATTGGTTGTGACACACCTCTCTCCTCCACCCCCTCCTCTTCTTCTTCCTCCATGGCCTCTTCCAGTGCTCTTTCCTCAGAACCAGCGGTGCTCCGTAGGCGTTCCAGGGGCTACGCAAGTACGCAGGCAAAACGATGCCATGCCGTGCTTGCGCTGGTTTGTTTGGGGGACAGGAGCCACACTGGGGCGGATGTTTTGTCAGCTCTGCAGGGGCAGGCCGAGAGGTGGTTGACGCCACGCCAGCTTAAGCCAGGAATGGTGGTTTGCGACAATGGCACCAACCTCCTCTCCGCCCTCTGACAGGGACAACTGACCCATGTGCCCTGTGTAGCTCACGTCCTTAACCTGGTGGTGCAGCGGTTCTTGGGCAGGTACCCCGGCTTACAGGATGTCCTGAAGCAGGCCAGGAAAGTCTGTGTGCATTTCCGCCGATCATTTAATGCCTGTGCTCGGCTGGCTGAGCTCCAAAAGGAGTTGAACCTGCCCAAGAACCGCCTTATATGTGACATGCCCACCAGATGGAACTCAACATTGGCCATGCTGCAGCGGCTGCACACGCAACAGAGGGCCATCAATGAGTACCTGTGCGACTACGGCACCAGGACAGGGTCAGGGGAGCTCGGTTTTTTCTCACCATGCCAGTGGGGCATGATCAGGGATGCATGCACTGTCCTGTCACCGTTTGAGGAGGCCACAAGGATGGTGAGCAGTGACAGTGCATGCATCAGTGACACTGTACCTCTTATCCACCTCTTGGAGCATACGCTGCGTGGAATAATGGACAGGGCACTTGAGGCAGAACAGAGGCAGGAAGAGGAGGACTTCCTTGCCTCTCAAGGCCCCCTTTATCCAGACAGTGTTCCTGCTGTGCCACCCATCACACAGGAAGAGGATGAGGAGGAGGAAGAGGAGGAGGAGGATGATTGTGTCAGAATGGAGGTGGAGGCTGGCACTCGGCATCAGCAGCAGCAGCAGCAGCAGTCCTGTAGGGATGATTTACAGTCCCAAGAAACACGTGGACTTGTACGTGGCTGGGAGGAGGTAGCTGCGGATCATGCTGTCCTTAGTGACCCAGAGGACTCCGGACCGAATGCCTCAGCTAACCTACGCTGCATGGCCTCCCTGATCCTGCAAAGCCTGCGGAAGGATCCTTGTATTCTTCGGATCAAGGAGAGGGACCATTACTGGCTGGCCACTCTCCTTGATCCACGGTACAAGGGTAAGGTTGCCGACCTTATCTTGCCATCGCAGAGGGAGCAGAGGATGAGACATCTCCGGGAGGCCTTGCAGAAAGGTCTGTGCAACGCGTTTCCAGAGACTGGGAGGTTACAAACTCCTGATCCTGGACAACGTGTTGCTGAGGCATCGGTCAGAAGGAGCAGTGGAGAAGGTGGCCGTCTGACTGATGCTTTCAGACAATTTTTTAGTCCGCAGCCCCAAGGTATGATCGGTTCCAGCACCCATCGTCAGCGTCTGATTTACATGGTGCAGGAATACCTAGGGGCAAGGTCAGACTTGGACACCTTTCCCACCGAAAATTCTCTGGCTTACTGGGTCTTGAGGATGGATCACTGGCCAGAGCTTGCACAGTATGCAATTGAGCTACTGGCCTGTCCTGCATCCAGCGTTCTTTCGGAACGCACCTTCAGTGCTGCTGGTGGCTTTGTTACCGATCACAGGGTGCGCCTGTCCACCGAATCAGTTGATCGACTGACCTTCATCAAGATGAATCAGTCTTGGATCACCCACAGCTACCAAGCACCTGAAGCTGATGTAACAGAATAATTTTTTTTGAAATATCACATCCCTTCAAGACTGCCTATGCTGATGCTGAGTGACTGTCCTGTTATGTTGATTGTCTATCCTCTTCCTCCTCCGCTGATATGTTGGAAGAACATTTCTGGTTCTGGTTGATGCCATCAGCCCAATTTTTCTGCCCCTGTTTAACAGGGGCATTTAATTACAATTTTTGATGCAATGCTTTGCAGCAGGGCTAATTCCTGCAATCAAACAAGAGTATATGGCAGAGGTTGCAGTGTGGTGGCACCAGCACCAGTGCCTAAGGCCCAATTTTTCTGCCCCTGTTTAACAGGGGCGTTTAATTACAATTTTTGATGCAATGTTTTGCAGCAGGGCTAATTCCTGCAATAAAACTAGAGTATATGGCAGAGGTTGCAGTGTGGTGGCACCAGCACCAGTGCCTAAGGCCCAATTTTTCTGCCCCTGTTTAACAGGGGCGTTTAATTCAAATTTTTGATGCAATGCTTTGCAGCAGGGCTGATTCCTGCAATAAAACTAGAGTATATGGCAGAGGTTGCAGTGTGGTGGCACCAGCACCAGTGCCTAAGGCCAAATTTTTCTGCCCCTGTTTAACAGGGGCGTTTAAGTACAATTTTTGATGCAATGCTTTGCAGCAGGGCTAATTCCTGCAATAAAACTAGAGTATATGGAAGAGGTTGCAGTGTGGTGGCACCAGCAGCAGTGCCTAAGGCCAAATTTTTCTGCCCCTGTTTAACAGGGACATGTAATTACAATTCTTGATATAATATTTCACAGGAGGGCCCCTTCCTGTGCCCACCCAGAGTAACGGTGAGGACTTATAGTGTTGTGGCACCAGCACCACAACCACCAAAGGTCAATTTTTCTACCTTGATATAATCGTTCACAGCAGGGCGCTCCAGCGCCCACCAAGAGTCACTTTGAGGGCTTACAATGTTGTGGCAAAACCAACACCTTGTTCCGCCATTTCTGCAGAGCATATAGGGCAGGCCCCTACTTTCAAACATCCAATTTACAAACATCTCCTACTTGCAAACGGAAGGAGACAACAGCAAGTGAGATGAAAAAAGATGGACGACAAAACTAATTATACAGGGGTGATAACCCTTCCCTATGTTTTCCAAAAAGCTTAAAAATAGTTTTTTTGACTGGAACTACACTTTAAAAATGTACCAGTTGAAAATTACAAACAGATTCAACTTAACACAACAAACCTACACAGTCCCTGTCTTGTTTGCACCGCCTGTATACTGCTGTTCTGAGTATATAGGGCCTGGGGGCCACACGCATTTACTTTTTTTAATATGGGTACAGGGTTCCCCTTAATATGCGTACAAGACCCAAATAGGCTGGTAATGGGCAGGGAGGGCTACCCATGCCATTTTTCTCAATGATTTTCAACCATATTGCAGGAACCAGATATAACATTAAAACTGCAAGCAGTTTTAAATGGTGTTATTTCCGTTTAATGTCATTTTGTGCAGGGACTGTTCTAAACACGGGAAACACGTGGCACTTCACAGGCATACTACAGACACCCCCCAGGCACCATATTTAAAGGAATATTTCACTTTTTTTTTCACTTTAATCGTCATTAAAATCAGTGCTCCCGCCAAAACTGCCATTTTTAAAAACATTTTAGGCATTGACCCATGTCCCCTGGGGCAGGAGCCAGGTCCCCAAACCCTTTTTAGGACAGTATCTTGCATATTAGCCGTTAAAATTAGCACTTTTCATTTCGAACATTCGAGTCCCATAGACTTCAATGGGGTTCTAAAGTTCGTTCGAATTTGGGGTCCGTTCGAAAGTTCTGGTGCGAACCGAACCGGGGGGTGTTCAGCTCATCCCTACTCAACACTGAGTTCAGTATATGGCCCACTTATGTATTAGACATGTTGATCATATCCCCCACTTAATCTCCTCTTCTCATGAGAATCTCCTCTTCTCACGTTCCCAGTCTGCAGTGGTTAAGACCTACCAAAAGTGGTCCAAGAAAGGAAATCGGCAAACCAATGACAGGGTCATGGGCAGCCAGGGCTCCTTGATGCAAATCAGGAGTGAAGGCTGACACCTGTAGTATGATCCAATAGAAAAGATACTGTGTTCATATTTGGAAATGAAATCTCTTTTCCTTTAGACATAAAGAGTGCCCCATTGTTCTCTGTGACGACCTTAAAGTGAATAACTCAACACCAAGTTCACTATATGGAACCATTATGTATTTATACATGTTGATCATATCCCCCTTAATCTCCTGTACTCAAGAGAATTTCCTCATATTCCCAGTCTGCAGTGGTTAGGACCTACCAAAATTGGTCCAAGAAATGAAAACAGCAAACCAAAAACAGTGTCATGGGCAGCCAGGGCTCATTGATGAAAGTGGGGGAGTGAAGACTGACCTCAAGGCTAGCTCAATTTGCTGAAAAAGTTAATTCTGGTTCCATAGATAGGTGTCAGAACACACAGCCCATCACAGTTTGTTGTGTATGGGGCTGTGTAGCCTCAGACTGGTCAGGGTGCCCATGCTGACACGTGCACACAGCCAAAAGTGCCTACAATGGGCACATGAGCATCAGAACTGAACTATGGAGCAATGGAAGAAAGTAGCCTGGTTTGATGAATTCAAGAATGATTTGAGGCACACAACAGTAAGTTTTAGGTGTTACATTCTTTAGATTTCAATACAATCAAGCATCTATGGGATGTGCTGGAAAAACAAATCCAATCCATGGAGGCCCCACATCGTATCTTACAGGACTTAAAGGATCTGCTACCGACGGCTTGGTGCCAAATACCACAGCATACCTTCAGAGGTCTAGTGGAGTCCATGCCTCACTCAACGGGTTATGGTGGGTGGTCATAATGTTATAGCTGATCTATATATAGTCAGTGTAAAGTATACAGCATTTCAATCATCTTTAGTGCTAAAAGATTTATTTTCACTTTTGCTGTCAGCAATAAATAAATCTAAAATACGTTCTAACCTTTCCACATTTGTACCAATAAAACAAGTTTGTATTGTCAGACAGTCCTTGTTACAGAGATTTCGATTTCTAGTTTAAGATTTTCACCAGGAGAGGAAATGAAGTAATCTGACCAGAGCCATAAAAAGCAAAAGAAACTTTCAGAGGTTCTTACTGTATACAACACATTTTAGTTAGAGAAATATTTTAATGTTAATAACTTAATTATTAGGTTAAACATTTTTTTTTGTATGAATAGCTTTAAACGGTATATAAGGGATCCTGCAAATCCCAAAAAACATGCTCTCTGCAATCTCTAATGGCTTTAAATACACACAATCCAAAACTATCCAAAGACCTTGTGATCTCATTGTATGTTATTGTATGTTATGCTTCTTGGTTGCAGTGGTTTCATTGCAAGAAAAAGGTACTTTCATGTTTAAAATAATAATTTAATTTAGTTATGTTTAAATTAATTTGAAGTATGAATCTTATAGATAGGTCTTCTCAGTGTATAAACCTGCAGCCAGGGAAATTAAAAGAAAAATTTCAGGTCGTGTTTCTGTGTTCTATTGTTATTCTCTGCCAAAAAAACATTTCATACACACTCTACAAAATTTATCAAAGTGCATGTGCTTCAACAAACAATACCAGCATTACACAGATGTCGGGATTTGGTTGTCCTATTTTTTGTTATCTTCCCCCAGCAGTTGAGCAGTCAGATAGTTTTGTGTATAAAAACAAAAATGTGATGTTGACAGCAATCAATGACATTTTAGCTTTCAATATGTACCTGTTAAAAAATAGCACTCTGATTGGTTGTGTAGTGTTACCCCAGTAGGAGCCACTATAGCCGCCTAGGATGGGTCCTCCTGTTCTTGACCTTGAATTGCTTGGACGACTCACCTGGTTGGGTGGAGTCCTGAATAGCACCGTAGTGGGGTAGTGCCCAACTACAAGCAAAGGTGTTCTGCTAGAGAGACAAACACCAAATCAGATATAAAATATCAGTAGCACCAGGTGTCACTGATCCAAGAGCTCTTCTATAATAGCATCTATTATAAAAATACACAACAATACACTCTCGCTGGTGATTAGCTCCAAGCAGAATGGCTCAGCCTCCCGGAAGACAAGGTCCTGTGGATCTATCTGCCAAGACTCTCGCAGCTCCAAGAGCCCCTTTTCCCTGGGTAATTCTACTTAAGTATCCTCATTGGCTCCTCCTGTGCCCCAAAGCATCCAGGGATCTGTAGTTCAGAAACACAGTTGTCCCTTTTACATAACTGTTGCTTAGACCACACCTCCCAAAATTCCCAGGGTCCTGCATGGAAGTCTATGGGTTTGCTTGGCTTCAGTTATCCCCATAGAGAAATGGTGCAGCATAGTTTCAGTATCTCAGCAAAGGGGGACAGAATAAAAGCAATATCTCAATATCCACACTGCAGTAGTCTGTAACCTGGCTACAGTTGCTTTCCGAGACCGGATCATTGAATCATCACCTCTATTGTCTAGGAGACTGGAAGCCATGAGCATTTTTGTGACTTCAGTTAGGGAAGATGTAAACACTGCCATACTTTTTTTTAAAGCATGAGATCAATTTTTTTTCTTTTTTTTAATCTCATGCTTTCAAGGTAGAGGAGAGATCTGGGGTCTTATAGACCTCAAATGTCTCCATAAAGAGACATTTTAAAATGCTTTCATGCTTTCATGCTGTCATGCTTTATTTCTATCACAAAGGATGTTTACATCTCTTGTGATGGGAATAGAAGTGATTAAAAAATAAATTAGAAAAATGAAAGGGACAGCATAAATAAGAATAAAATAAAAATAAATAATAAGAATTTTTTGTTAAGTGCCCTTGTGCTCCCGTGTTCACACATAGTGGCAAACACATATGTAGGTTGTGCCCGAATATGTAAACGGTGTTTGCATCACACATGTGAGGTAAACGTTATAGCGAGAGAAATAATTCTAGCACTAGAGCTCCTTTGCAACTCTAAACTGGTAACCTGTAAAAAAATTTAAAGCATCGCCTATGGAGATTTTTAAGTATTGTAGTTGTTGCCATTCCATGAGTGTATACAATTTTAAAGAGTGACATGTTATGTATCTATTTACTCAATGTGACTTAATCTTTTATACATTACAAAAATTGGGTATATATTATGTATTTTTGCATTAAAATTGATTAAAGTGGGACGGGACTCCACTCCCTAAGGACTCCTTATTTGCTCATATAGTTCTGAATCCTAAAGAGGGTAGAGATGCGACAGACTGTGCGAACTATCGCCCAATATCTTTATTGAATACAGACTTCAAGATAGTTACCAAAATACTAGCCAACTGCCTGATTTCCTTTATCCCTAAATTAGTCCATTATGACCAGGTAGGTTGTGTGCCGACTAGGGAGGCCAGAGATGACACGGTTAGGGCCCTGAATCTTATTCACTTGGCCCGGTCCAGGAAAACTCCAATGTTGCTGATTTCAACTGACACGGAGAAAGCCTTTGACCGGGTCAACTGGCTTTTTATGAAACACATGTTGAGACACCTTGGCCCAGGTCCCCATATGTGTCAATTGATAGAGGCAATCTATTCCCATCCCTCAGCAGCGGTCCGGGCCAATGAAGCAATTTCCACCCCCTTTTCCCTGAGCAATGGGACAAGACAGGTGTGCCCGTTGTCACTCTTGATATTTATATTGGTACTAGAACCCCTGCTAGCTCACATTAGAGACGATCAAAATATAAAGGGCATCAGCACAGGAAATGCACACCATAAAGTTGCAGCTTTTTTTTTTCTAACAAACCCCATGACTTCCATCCCCAATTTATTGCAGGCTCTTAGGATATACTCTGCATTTTCCAATTATAAAATGAATGTACACAAATCCAATGCTTTAAACATTAATTTATCTAAGGGGACTCTCAATAACATTCAACGGAATTTCCCCTTCTCTTGGGTTCGCCACAAAATAAAATATCTGGGAGTTTTTCTTACCCCCTCGTTGTCAGCAGTCTTTCAGGAGAACTTTACCCCCTGGCTAACCTCTCTACGTCTAGATCTCCAGCGCTGGTACAAGAATGCTTTCTCCTGGTTCGGTAGGAACAGCATTTTAACCTCTAGAGATCCGCGCTATAGCCGAATGACGGCTACAGGGCGGACCTGCTTTGCCGGGACTACGTCTATTGACTTTGTCCCGTGCACGAGCGGCCTGCGCGCCCCCTGAGGGGCGCGCCGCGCGCTCTGTGATCAGCGAGTCTATGAGACTCACCTGATCACGGATCAGAGCAAGGGGTCGATCCCGACCCCTTACCACGTGATCAGCTGTCAGCCAATGACAGCTGATCATGTGACACAATAGAGCCGGTAATCGGAGAGAAAAAAAAGCCGATCACCGGCGGCCGTGATCGGGACATCACTGCCAGCGTATCAGTGCCCACCTGCCCCCTAACAGTGCCACCTATGTAATAAAATAAGTGCCCCCCATCAGTGCCACCCATCAGTGCCCACAGTGCCACCCATCAGTACACACAGTGCCACCTATCAGTGCCCATAGTGCCACCTATCAGTGCCCACAATCTGCCTCAACAACAGTGCTGCACCCCAGTGTCACATATCCATGCCCATCAGTGCCATCTACCAGTGCCCATCAGTGCCCATAAGTGCCGCCCATCAGTGCCCAGCAGTGCCACCTATCAGTGCCACCTATCAGTGCCACCTATCAGTGCCCATCAGTCCCATCTATTAGTGGTACCTATCAGTGCCCCTTAGTGCCACCCATCCGTGCCACCCATCCGTGCCACCCATCAATGCCATCTTATCTGTGCCCATCTTTGCCCATCAGTGCAGCCTTATCTGTGCCCATCAGTACTGCCTTATCTGTGCCTATCGGTGCCACCTTATCTGTGCCTATCAGTGCCCACCAGTGCAGCCTATCAGTGCCACCAATGCAGCCTATCAGTGCCCACTAGTGCCGCCTCATCAGCGCATTTCAATGAAGGAGAAAAATTACCTGTTTGCAAAATTTTATAACAAACTATAAAACATGATTTTTTTTTTTTTTTTAATTTGCAATTTTTTTTGTTTGTTTAGCAAAAAATAAAACTCCCAGCTGTAATTAAATACCACCAAAAGAAAGCTCTATTTGTGGGAAAAAAATGATAAAAATTTCATTTGGGTACAGTGTTGTATGACCGCACAATTGTCATTCAAAATGCATCAGTGCTGAAAGCTGAAAATTGGTCTGGGCAGGAGGGGGGTTTAAGTGCCCAGTAAGCAAGTGGTTAAAGATGGTGGTATTGCCATAATGATTATACCTCCTCCAAACTTTGCCAATAATGGTCCCAAGCCACTTCCTGCGCTCGGTACAGGGGGGAATTTTTGAAATTTCTCTGGGGCTGCAAAGCAAAAACACTGTCTGATCGTATCCTGGCCTTACCAAAAGACCAGGGTGGCATGGGGTTCCCAGACCCGTTTCAATATTATCACATGGTTCATTTAACTAGAGCCCTAGACTGGGTCAAGCATGCCTCAGAGAAGGAGCGGGTGGGGGTGGAGCAGGCAATGTCCTCCTTCCTGCTTGCAACCTTGCTGTGGCAGATTTCTGCCCTTCCGATACCCCTGAAATCCCACCCATTGATTGGGACTACACTGTCGGTAGTAGCAAAAATTAGTTGTGTCACGATGGTCTCCCACACTCCCTCACCTTTGTCACCGGTCATTGGCGCTCAGGATTTCCCTTCTAGTATGTCAGGGAGGAGGTTTAAGGAATTTATAGCAATCAACAGATTTAGGTTTCAAGACTTTCACCACGAGGGTCAATGGTGCACTATTGAGGAAATTCAAGCAATGCTATCGCCCCCTCTAGATAGATAGCGAGCAACACAGATTAGACACTTTCTCACCTCCTCACATTTTGTGCCCTCCAATAGTCTCTCCACATCTGCTTTTTAGAGGCTCTACCTGGATCCCGCTCCCCTCCATAATTTATTGTCCTTAATGTACAGGTTACTGGTTGAACCTCAGGACAGCTTTATACCTTCTTATCTAAGGAAATGGCAAAATGACGAGTCAAGCCTTCTCAAAAGATTGGAGAGAACCTATTTTGTACTTTGTATACCGCTCCTCAATCGCAAGTAGGTTTCAAGAGGCCGAGTTTAAGATCCTGATTCATTGGTATAGGGTACCCACGCACCTTCATAAGATCTACCCGTCAGTTCCCTCCACCTGTTGGCATTGTCAACAACCTGACGGTTCGTTACTGCATATATTCTGGATATGCCCACGTGTTCGCCCCTTTTGAGACACTATTCAAAGCTTGGTTTTTAGACTGACAGACATTTCACTTGCAGACAATCTGGCGCAGTGCCTGCTTCAACTTACCCCGATGTTGAGACGTTGATATAAGAAATCCCTCTTGATCCACCTTCTTAATGCCGCTAAAATCTGTATTCCACAAAAATGGAAATGCTCGGATCCCCCTTCAATTGGTCAGTGGATAGCTGTGGTGAATTAAATTAATCTGATGGAACAATTGATGGCCACATTAAACCGAAAGGAGGAAAAATTCAACAAAACATGGTTTTACTGGCACGATTTCTGATCCTCTCAAGATTATAACACCTTTGTGACCCCCTCGGTAGAGCCACTTTAACTGTGCATGTTTCCCTAACCATTTGCTTTCACATCCAACTACCCTCCCCCTTTTTTTCCCCCCCATCCCCCTCTTCTCCTAAGCCCTTTCCTTCCCCCTCCCTTGATTACTATTGATCCTGCTTTGGTTCTCTTCATATTCCTGCTGCCTTCTCTGTCTTCTGATTTCTACCTTGTTATTTGAAAAACCTATTTCTGTGCACCTGACTAAAGTCTTACATTGATGTATCATAAGTTTATTTAGGTGAACTGGCGCTGTGTCTTCACTAACCGATTTGCTATTTCCATATTTATTTTTGCCTGTTCTCCGTGTTCAATCCGTTGTTGTTGGTTCTGCTCTGCCCTGTCTGGTGTACTCAATAAAAATTTAATAAAGTGTATATTTTCCAAAAAATAAATTGTGTTTGAAAAACCAATGTGCAAATACTGTGTGTCATACAAAATTGCAACGACTACCATTTTATTCTCTAGGACCTCTGCTAAAATATATATATACTAGCACAAAAATACAGATTTTTACATGTAAACAAAAATGTGAGAGTAGGCCAGGTCTTCAAGTGGTTTATAATGATCAAGACTTTCATCCAACGGGGTGTGACTCTGCCATTGGTTGAAGGTGAATTTCTGTTTTACCAATGCAATGCAACATGTTTACTTTAATACAGACCCCCTGTCAGGAAGTACAGGAGTACCTGTGCTCAGATTTAGCTCAGATCAAAACCTATTGCTCAGAGTTGCCACCAATTGTGCATGCATGCTTTGTGAAGTGTTTGCGGAGATGTGCGTACACTTGTTGTTGGTGTTAGTTTAAATATCTACAGTAAGCAAGGCATCTACATGGGCTCAGTGCTGACTTATCATCAGCATTACTTGTGATCTGTGACCTGATTGTCTACCTCTTACTGACCCGGCTTGTATTGACCTGTTCCTGAGAGGTTTTTGCATGAATGTTTCAGCAAATTCCAAGCCTTCCATAATGCATGCAAAATGTACTTTGCTCTGCAGATCCGGACCTTCTCTCTAGAATCAACCAAAGTGGGATTTATCATTGCTATATAACATTGTACAAGGTAAACCACGGTCTTGGTTACATCATTTGCTGGAACAAAGCAGCCCCACCTTGTCAACCAGGGCTACCTTCTTCAAAACTATGGTTTAATTTTATGATGATCCTCAATGAACAGCTACACTCTATCCTCTCCAACATGGTCATAGACTGGTAGAGGACTATGTCACTGAATTCATGTGCTGGAGTTCTGATACCAGGTGAATCAATGTGGCCCTACATTATTAATTCTGTCTGAGTCTCTAAAAGCCTGGTACACACTAGTAGTTTTTTTTCATTCAACCCAGTTGGCTGAACGAAAAAAAAACAAAGCACTCAGGAGGAGTCACTGTACTAACAATCCGATGCTAGTACAGTGATCTCCCCTGCTGAGCTATTGTGTTTTGACAGGGGGACGGCCCCCCACCAAAACACATGGGTCAACGCTCTCAGCCATCGGCAAACCTTTTTCGGTCATGCACCTTTGACAGAAGCCAGCTGGACGGCCAGCTTCTGTCGGACTGGCTGCCATATACACGGGCCGAATGTCAGCCGGTTTCTATTGAACCAGCCAATGCCACCTGATATTTGGCGGCCCTTTAGAGTCAATCAGTCCTTGTCTGAGTAAGGATTCCAGACTTTCTGGAGGAACTGTCTGACTATTTAAATTTACAGTCAGTAGAGAGATTGAAGAGCTGACAAAAACAGCCAGTTATGACTTACTAGGATGTTGCCAAAGTTTCTAGCTCTGCCAGGCCCTGTTTCTTCAGGACCAGCCACATGAGTTAATGAAGCACCAGGACAAGTGCAAATAGACCTACAACCCCCAATGTCTCCTGAGGAATGCCAAACCCATCAGCAGAACGAGCTCTGCTAGTACTGACGGAATGCTGATCATTAAGCGCAGACCTGTCTTGCAAAAATCCATAAGTTCCTGTCATTTCTTTTGTTGGCCAGCAGCCTGCTTTTTCTTGCCAACATCCATGGTGGAATATACACATCATTGACCAGAACAGAGTCTTTAAAATATTAACACCTCGATCCAGCAGACCAGCTATGAACTAGTCTATCAGTGGCCCTCCGCTGCGGGTATAAAATAGTCTATCCTCACCTCATCAGGCTCCTCCACCACATACATGACAGCTCAACAGATGCATATAGTTAACTCTCTTTTTCTCCCCAATCCTCCAGAAGAGAAATGAAAGCCCTATGCATCTAAGTAATTGGAGTCACTACTTGACAGTTCTGATTGGCACTTTCACATAGTGTGAGTCACATGTTCCCTATACATGGGAGTACCAGGTATTTCCTGTAGCTGAATGAAGCAGCAGGGAAGCAGGGAAAGGTAAGTATATGCTTGTGGGTAGGTGCAGTGTGGTGTGGCAGCAGAAAACACCCATAGTCCAGATGCAGAACTGTTAAAAATGAAGTTTGGCAATACACAATAATCCTGGCTGGAAGGCACTCACAGCTAGTAACAGCAATGAAAAGTAGTGGAAAGTCAGGGTCTGTCTTGAGAGGCAAACTGCAGATTGGCTTGTTGGAACACAAGTGGGAAGGCTTTCAGGAAGGATGGCATGTTCCTACACTTTCCCTACATGTCTGGAACCTCTCCCTGTTTCTAAGCACTGTCCCTGACAGAAGGGTGATATGTCCCTACTCTAGCCACAAGTAAAAATGCGCTCCAAAACTTGGAACCAAGGTCTTAAATAGACTCTTCCTGACCCAAGATGGCCACCAAAGTCACATGGGGTGCCAGCATCTAATCGGATGCTGCCTTTCTGTGACCGATTAAACCATAGAGGAATTAGGAGTAGTCTCCTTGGTGACTATATATCACTGCAGACAAGCGCCACAGGCAGTGGAGAAAGTAGACTGCACCTGCCTTCATGATGTTGGGGATGGATAGATTAAGGAAAGATTCCAGGTATGGATATTTTATACAAAGTTACATTGGTCCAGGTGATGCCCCTGGAAGCTGGAAATCATTGAATGTAGACAAAGTTACTCCAGTGATCTTCAATTGCTTCCAGGTCCAGCACTGAGCACGAGCACAATTCAGAGAATATTTAGCATTTTCTGCATAAATTCAAGGTGTTTTCTGATAGGATGAGATGGAGAGTGTGACATCTTGTCCTGCCTATGCAACTTGTCTAAACAGAGAATGCTCTGCATGCATTCAGAAAATGCAAACCATTCTATAAATGGAGCCCATTCCAAGTGGCTGATCTCCTGCATTCTGAATGCAGCAGTAGAGCGGCTCAGCACCGGATTTGGAAGCTAGTGGAGATCACTGGAGTAACAGTATCTAATACAGTAATTTCCAGCTTCGGGGTATTGGCCAGGTATGGTATATGCATAGTTACATTCTTCTTTAAGGCAAACTTGTTTTTTCCAAAAATAGTGTTACGCTAACACATAAATCATGAATTCATAAAGTGTGCATAAATCATAATATCAAATCAGAGTCCAGTGAAAAATTCTAACTTAAACTCAAGTAGTCCACCATGAATACAAACTCTTCACACCAAATGTGCACCAGCCACCTTATACAAATAAAGCAGCTTACCAAACATTTAGATCCCACATCTTAAGAGGTCAAACAGCTCTTTAGAATGAAAGATCCCACCTGGATAGATAGATGGATGGCTGAATTGAAAAAATCGATGGGTACTCACAAGCAGAACAATATCAAGAAGCCGCCGGCTCTACGGACTGATGTGATGATGTCCCTGCTGATGTCTGACTAGACGTCTTCCAGGGGCAACTTGTTTTGCCAAGAATTGGTAAAGCACAGGCTTGCCTTTAGGAAAAGCTCATGAGGGATTGGCACCCCTGCATTTCTGTCAGGTAATGTACCACTTCGCACAGAAAATTGTCGCCATTACAAATGTTTAGACAATCTCATGTGTATTTATTTTGCTTGTATTGATGTGACACAAGAACGTGGAGAAACAAAAAGCCAAATCTAACACATTCCACACAAAATTCCAAAAATGGACTGGACAAAATGATTGGCACCTTTTCAAAATTGTGAGAACTAATTGCATTCCAAGTTTGTGATGTTCCTATAATTTGTACTTAACCACTTGCTTACTGGGCACTTAAACCCCCCTCATGCCCAGACCAATTTTCAGCTTTCAGCGCTGATGCACTTTGAATGACAATTGCGCGGGCATACAACACTGTACCCAAATGAAATTTTTATCATTTTTTTCCCACAAATAGAGCTTTCTTTTGGTGGTATTTAATTACAGCTGGGAGTTTTATTTTTTGCTAAACAAACAAAAAAAATGCAAAAAAAAATAAAAAATCATGTTTAATAGTTTGTTATAAAATTTTGCAAACAGGTCATTTTTCTCCTTCATTGAAGTGCGCTGATGAGGCGGCACTGATAGGCTGCATTGGTGGGCACTGATAGGCTGCACTGGTGGGCACTGATAGGCATAGTTAAGGCGGCACTAATAGGCACAGATAAGGTGGCATCGATAGGCACAGATAAGGCAGTACTGATCGGCACAAATAAGGTGGCACTGATGGGCAAAGATGGGCACAGATAAGATGGCACGGATGGGTGGCACGGATGGGTGGCACTAAGGGGCACTGATAGGTACCACTGATAGATGGGACTGATGGGCACTGATAGGTGGCACTGATAGGTGGCTCTGATAGGTGGCACTGCTGGACACTGATGGGCACGGATATGTGGCACTGGGGTGCAGCACCGTTGTTGAGGCAGATTGTGGGCACTGATGGGTGGCACTGTGGGCACTGCTGGGTGGCACTGTGGGCACTGCTGGGTGGCACTGACGGGGGGCACTTATTTTTTAATGAAATGGCACTGGCAGGGGGCAGGTGGGCACTGACAGGGGGCAGGTGGGCACTGGCAGGGCTGGCCGTGATCGGGACTGATGTCCCAATCACGGCCGCCGGTGATCGGCTCTTTTTTTTTCTCCTCGCGCTGAGGAATAATAGCCGATTACCGGCTCCGTTGTATCACATGATCAGCTGTCATTGGCTGACAGCTGATCACGTGGTAAGGGATCGGGATCGACCCCTTGCTCGGATCAGTGATCAGGCGAGTCTCATAGACTCGGCGATCACAGAGCGCGCCGCGCGCCCCTCAGGGGGCGCGCAGGCCGCTCGTGCACGGGACGACTTCAATAGACGTAGTCCCGGCAAAGGAGGTCCGCGCTGTAGCCTTCATTCGGCTATAGCGCGGGTCTCAACTGGTTAAACTCATTTGTATCAATTAAAAGGTGCTGGCAATATAGAAATGACACTGGCAACCAGTTAAAATGGTGAAAAATTTACTAAACCTTTCTGTTGTGTGTCTCCATGTGCCACTCAGAGCATGGAGAAGAGAAAGAGCAGAAAATAATTGTCTGAGGATTTGAGAACAAAAATTATGGAAAAGCATGGACAATCTTAAGGTTACAAGACCATCTGCAGCGATCTTAATGTTCCTGAGTCCACTGTGCACAACCTTGTGAAAAAGTTTACAACCCATGGTACTGTAGCTAATCTCTCTGGACGTGGATGAAAGGGAAAAAAATTATCAAAGATTGCATTGAAGGATTGTTGGAATGGTGGATAAAGAACCTTGATTTTTGGAATGGTGGATAAAGAACCTTGATCAACTTCCAGACAAATTCAAGCTGGCCTTCAAGCACAGAATTCAACTGTATCAGCTTGTACTATACGTCACCATCTAAATTAAAAAAGGACACTATGATAGGAGACCCAGAAGGACCTCACAGATACAGAAACATAAAAATGCCAGATTGCAGTTTGTCAAAACATCCCAGAGGAAGTCAAATTCCTTTAGGGAGAATGTGGTGTGGACAGATGAAACAAAATGACAGCTTTTTGGTAAAGCCCATCATTCTACTGTTTTCAGAAAAAGAAATGAGACCTTTAACCACTTGCAGACTGGACCATTTTGCTGGTCAAAGACCAGACCACTTTTTGCGATTCGGCACTGCGTCGCTTTAACTGACAATTGCGCGGTCGTGCGACGTGGCTCCCAAACAAAATTGACGTCCTTTTTTCCCACAAATAGAGCTTTCTTTTGGTGGTATTTGATCACCCCTGCGGTTTTTATTTTTTGCGCTATAAACAAAAATAGAGCGACAATTTTGAAAAAAACGCATTATTTTTTACTTTTTGTTATAATAAATATCCCCCAAAAATATATAAAAAAACTTTTTTTTCCCTCAGTTTAGGCCGATATGTATTCTTCTACATATTTTTGGTAAAAAAAATCGCAATAAGCGATTATTGTTCGGTTTTAGCGTTTACAAAATAGGGATAGCTTTATAGCAATTTTATTAATATTTTTTTATTCTTTTTTTTTTTACTAGTAATGGCGGCGATCAGCGATTTTTATTGTGACTGCGACATTGTGGGGGACCCATCGGACATTTTTGACACATTTTTGGGACCATTGTCATTTATACAGTAATCACTGCTATATAAATGCAGTGATTCCTGTGTAAATGACACTGGCAGTGAAAGGGTTAACCAGTGGGTGGCAGTGTAGGGGTTAAGTGTTCCTAGGGGTGTGTTACTAACTGTGGGGGGGTTGGGCTTTCATTTAGTGAACACTGATCTCTGCTCCAATCACATGGAGCAGAGATCAGCATCACTAGTTGCTAGGCAGAATGGAGAAATGTTGTTTACACAGCATTTCCTCCATTCGGCCGCTCCGTGAGACGATCGCGGGGATGCCCGCGGCGATTGAGTCCGCGGGTCCCGCGACCGGACTCACGGGGGTCCCGACCAGCGCGGGAGCGCGCCGCCGGCAGCGCGCTCCCGATGGCAGGGCGGCATTGAATATTGGACGTACCTGTACGCCAATATGCCTGCCCGTGCCATTCTGTCGACGTACATCGTCGTGCGCTGGTCGGGAAGTGGTTAAAGAAAATAATACAGTCCCTACAGTCAAATATGGTGGAGGTTCGCTGATGTTTTGGGGTTGCTTTGCTGCTTCAGGCACTGAATGTCTTGACTGTGTGTATGGCATTATGAAATATAAAGACCACTAAAGAATTTTGGGGTGCAATGTAAGGCCCAGTATCAGAAAGTTTGGTCTCTGTCAGAGGTCATGGGTCTTACAGCAGAAAAATAACCCAAAACACACATCAAAAAGCACCCAGAAATGGTTTAAAACAAAGCACCGTAGAGTACTGAACTGGCCAGCAATGGGTCCAGATCTAAATCCAATAGAGCACCTGTGCAGAGATCTCAAAACCGCAGTTGGGAAAAGGAACCCTTCCAATCTGAGAGACCTGGAACAGTTGGCAAAAGAAGAGAGGTCCAAAATTCCAGCAGAGAGGTGTAAGAAACTCATTGATGGTTACAGGATTGATTTCAGTAATTTTTTCCAAGGGGCTTGCTACCAAATATTAAATTAAGGGTGTCAATAATTTTGTCCTATCCATTTTTAGAGTTTTACATGGAATGTTCCAGATTTGGATTTTTGTTTCTCCACTTTTTTGTGTCATACCAATACAAACAAAATAAATAAACTCGAAAATGCGTAAATATTTGTAAGTGCAACAACTTTCTGGGGGTGAAGTGATGCATTTTTTGCCAAAAATGCAGGGGTGTCAATATTTTTGGCCATGACTGTAGGTCCGACTCTCAGCCTTGAATCAGCCAACTGTTTCTACGGTAAGCAATAAGCAAAAAATAAAAAATAAAAATACATGGTGAAAAAAATATATATACCGTATATCATCTTTTCATACATTGTACCCAACTAATTGATAACTATCATTTCCATTGTGACAGATTCTTTTTAACATAAACCCACAGAACTGTCTCAGAGAATTGTTTATACAAACATTGTGTTTTCCCAGGCTCTCAAAGAACTAAAACAGCCACTTGAATGATGTTCCTAAATATCACAAATACTCTGTACATATCCAAATGACTTTCTCTGTGGAAGAAAGAGGGCACTGTAGCATACAGAATCAGGGTTAAACCAAAGCCCCGGGAAGCTAAAGAATGTGGAAGATAAAGATATAAAATCAGTTCTATGGAATCAATTCAACCCATCTTAGCTCCATCTGAGACATTAATTAGCATTTAACAAAGCTTGGTAACCGATTGCTGTGTTTATTTGAAAATAAAGTAAATAACCTAAATACATCATAAAATACCCATGGATAGGAACCTATTACCCTAGTACATACTGACTAAAATCAATGAACAAAACACAATCAATATATCCCATTGTTGCCTTGGTATCCAAATGCTAACAAAGACTTTTTATTAACAATGTGCTCACCAAATAATCATGGTTATTGAAAGGGAATGCATAATGTTTTCTGTATATTTTATTTACTTTGCTCCAGACTAAAAAAAACAAATAAAGAATCTAAGACTGGTATTTCTTTTAACAAGGTAATTATGAAGTACTGAATAGAATTTGTTGTTTTTTCACATTTACCATTTACAGTCAGCGGGCAGCAAAAAGCAGTAGTTGCTTTATGCTAGTTTAGGGCTCTTTCACACTGATACGTTTTTTCCTGTGTTTTTACCTTGCAAGAAAAACGCAGGAAAAATGTTTCCCTTTAAATCCTGCATCCTGCATCTTTGGTGCGGTTTTGAAAACCGCTCCAAAAATGCAGCTTCCCATTGAAAGGAATGGAAATCGTGGTAAAAAACAAACTCGCAATTTGCGTTTCTGGTGCATTTTTGAGTCTTTCACAGGTGCAGGTGGCTCAGAAATGCACCAGAAACTAACAGGAAATGCATCTGAACCACAGCAAAATCACGATAAAAATGCATATGCATTTTTACTGCAATTTTGCTCCAGAGAAGTGTGAAAGGGGCCTTACAGCTATATTGTGAATAGACTTCCATAGCAAGAGAGATCAGAGTACACAGCAGACTGAAAAATTAGAGGAGCTACACCCTTTCTTCATTCAAAGCAGAGATAGACCCATGCACCTGCTATCCTGCTTAAAGGAGCCAACGTATAGCTACACAGGATCATGCTGTCCTGCCACAGTATAATGACAGTGTCTGGTCGTCAAGTGGTTAAAGATCCAAAGAACTTCCTTTTTGCAAAGTATTCTAAATTTGTCTCCACCCCTCTTGGGGGACACTATCTTCTCGACCCTTTGTATATATAGGCTGGTAACATCACCACCATGACATTCATTCCAATGTTTCGCCACATTAGTAGAATGCTCTTTATGATTATCATAGAGGTGTTCATAGAGGCATTACTTTAGTCTATGGGTAGTGCGACCCACATACTGTAAGGAGCACAGAATACATGTAATAATGTATACTAGATATTTAGTGTTACAATTAATAAATGATTGAATTCTGTAGTCCTTATTGGTAGCGGTGGAATAAATGTTATCACCACTCTTGATATGAATGCAGCATGGACATCCACCCATAGCGCACCAAAAGGAACTTTAAATTGTAGCCAATGGGGAAGGCATTGTTTACTGGTAAACAAACTAGGTGACAGAGTTCCACCCATAGTGGGTGCCCTACGGGAGACAGTTTTTATCCCCTTGGACAAAATTTGGGCATAAACAGAATCTTTATGCAAAACTGGAAGATAATTCCTGACTACATGTTCAATCTTACCAAATTCAGCACTAGAGAGGGTAGAAAACACAGGGACCTTACTGGAATTATAACTACTTCTTTTATATTTGTTGTTATTGTTACCTCTTAGTAAATCTTCCCTAGTCATATTAGTGGCTATATTAACAGCTACATTTAGAATGGAATGTGAATACCCTCTATCTTTAATCACTTGCCGACCAGCCGCCGTCATTATACAGTGGCAGGTCGGCACAATCCCACGAACTGTCATAGCTATACGTCGGTCCCCTAAGGCTCGGTTCACACAGGGGCGGCACGACTTGCAGATGCGACCTGCACACGACTTCAGCGGCAACTTGCAAAACGACTTCTGTATAGAAGTCAATGCAAGTCGCCTGAAGTCGCCCCAAAAGTAGTACAGGAACCTTTTTTCTAAGTCGGAGCGACTTGAGTCGCTCCTATTAGAACGGTTCCATAGTACAGAACGGAGCGCGACTTGTCAGGCGGCTAAGTCGCCTGGACAAGTCACCCCTGTGTGAACCCAGCCTTAAGTAGGATAGCAGGTACGCGGGGGTGCCGATGCTCATAACCGGCAGTCGCAATGACCATCGGCCACGAGCGATCACGGGCACGAGAGGCAGAACAGGCATGTAAACACACACATCCCAGTTCTGGGAGGAGAGGAGAGAGAGATTGTGAGTTCCTACGAGCTGGGAACCATGATCTCTCATCTCCTATAGTCAGTCCCATCATCCACAGTTAGAACACACACATAGTAAACTCAATTAACCCCTTGATCGCCCCTTGGTGTTAACCTCTTCCCTTCCAGTGACATTTATACAGTAATCAGTGCTTTTTATAGCATTGATCCCTGTATAATTGTCAATCAACCCAAAAATGTGTCAAAAGTGTCCGATGTGTCCCCCATAATGTCGCAGTCTCGATAAAAATCACAGATCGCCCGCCATTATTAGTAAAAAAATAATAATAATAAAAATGCCATAAATTTATCCCCTAATTTGTAGACGCTATAACTTTTGCGTAAACCAATCAATATACGTTTTTGCGATTTTTATTACCAAAAATATATAGAAAAATACACATCGGCCTAAACTGAGGAAAAAATTCGCTTTTTAAAAATAAATTGGGGCTATTTATTATAGCAAAAAGTACAAAATACTGTGTTTTTTTCAAAATTGTTGCTCTTTTTTTGTTTAAACATCTCAAAAAATAAAAACCACAGAGATGATCAAATACCACCAAAAGAAAGCTCTATTTGTGGGAAAAAAAGGACATCAATTTTGTTTGGGTACAGCATCACACAACTGCACAATTGTCAGCTAAAATGACACAGTGCCGTACCGCAAAAAATGGCCTGGGAGGGGAAGAACTTAGCTCCCATAGAGGCCCCGCATTTCTGGAGGTAGTAGTGCCCATCGAACATCAAAAAATTATGAGTTAAAAAATACACCAAACTAAGCAGGACGAATTCCTGGTGCATAAGTGATTTCTGAAGTGCTTCAAGAAAAAAAGACACCGCTTCAACCCCCAGGGAGTGAGGGATAGATGGATAAAGACTTGTGACATCAAAAGTAATCCATACAAAATCTGAACTCCATCTATATTCCTGGATGTCAATAAGCAACTGCTTAGTGCCTCTAAGAAATCTCGGCAATTCAGACACAAGAGGTTGCAGTTGATGATCAACCCATTGGCCCAATCGTTCATTAAGAGTAGGTCTAGCCCAAGACATTGTGTAACCTTGGTCCAAAAATGAAATGCTGTCCCTCCAAAAAAATTCATGCCCACCAAAAGGGCTGCATTATAGGGAGGGGGTAAAGGGGCTGCTTTGTGGGGGGGGGGTTAGGTGGCTGCTTTGTTGGGTATAGGGACTAAGTAAAAAAGTATACCGCGCTGTCTAAACACTAGCAGCCAGCACAGAAGTGTATGGATAAACATAAATATGGAAAATGTGCAACGCTAACAAAATATTCAATATCAAAGATAAAATTGACGTGAAAAATTAGCATGTGAAAAAATAAGCGCTTTAAATAGGACATTAACAAAGGGATCAGAGTGACAACTAGACGCGTTTCACCTCAACAGGAATCATCTGGGGTGCTGATCCATAATGGTTACCGTCTATATATAGATATGAGAGCCCCCATAATGAACAATAGCTCTTGCGTTCGTTCAGGGCATTTCTGGCTTCGGGCAAGATAGCGCCGCTGCGTGCGTCTCAAGCCTCATTATGAAAAGCCGGAAATGTAACAAAGTGATTCACAGGCCGTTTCCGGTTAAAGTCAAGAATGGCGTCGACATATGGGTCTCAAGCCTCATTCTGAGATATCAGGACAAGAAGTGACCTAATATCATACGGAACAGCCTGAATGTAAACAAAAAGCAATGCCACTAAAGCTGATAGGGACACAAAACTACAAAGTGCTGAGTAAAATAACAACGTGCAAAAAGATAATCTAAATGCCAGACTATATTAATACGAATATTGGCCAGAATGTAGAATGAAAACTACAACATAATAATAACCAAAATAATGGCGTCCATTGTGAAGGAGACATACAGTAAGTCTCTATATACTTGTTAAAGGAGACACCATATAAGGATAACTATATTAAACTAGGGTGAATGAATATTAATTTACAATATTGTATAATGATAGTTCTGGTGGAAAGTTATGAAAAATTAAATAGAAGAAATGTAATAAGTATAGAAAATCTCTAAGAGCTGGTGTTCAGAATGGTTGCTCTTACTGTAATGTCAACAATACAACCATATTTAACGAATTATATTAAAATTACTATAAATGTAAAAGAACCATAAACAAGATATTAAAAAAAGACATTAAAAAAAGAACGTTAAAAAAGTGTGTTAAAAAAAGATGGTAAAAAATACCATGATTTTTTTTACTGCAGTCTCATTCCGGTGTCTATCTGTGTTTATATACCATCTTCACTGACGGATGTATTTGAGTATAGGGCAGCATGCACTGTCAACACTGATGGCGTATTTACCTCCCTAGGAAATGACACAGAGATAGGCGGTCTTTTTTTAAGACTCAAAAATGCCATGACCTCTGAATTACACCTTCAGTGGGACACTGTTTTTTTGGAACAATATATATCTGAGAAAATGATCCCCAGAATTTTGAGATGGGATGTCCATCCTCAACAGGGTGACTTAGACCTTAAGTCCTGGTTTCAGTATTTTAATGAAGCAGGTACCAAGTTCTTAGGATTTTTCAATTCCAGAAAAGCTCTTAGGCCGCGTACACACGCGCGGACTGTTCGCCCAACTTTGTCCGTCCAACAGTTTCGGCAAACAGTCCGCTCAAACTTAGCATGGACGGACATGGCCACACACGATGGACGAACAGTTTGCTGAAACCGTGCGCAATGACGTGAACGGCACGTACGACGGGACGAAAAATACGACGTCCTATACACTGCATTATAGCTTTCGGCGTGAAAATCCTTTCTGAGCATGCGCGCAACTTTGTTTGACGAGCAAGCCTACACACGAGCGGACTGTTCGCTGAAACCTTGTTTCAGCGGACAGTTTTACGGAATTTCCGAAAAACCTTGTCCGTCCAACTGTCCGCTGAAACTGTCCGCTGAAAGCCCACACACGAGCGGACTGTCCGCCCAAACACTGTTCAGCGGACAAAGTTGGACGAACAGTCCGCCCGTGTGTACGCGGCCTTAGACTTCAGGTTTTAGATAGGGAAATAAAGGTACTGAAAGATAAACTTTTGGCATTTAAAAACACTGCAGAATACAATTCCCTCTCTTCTAATCTCCAATCCTTACTTGAAAAGGAGGATAGAGATCAAAAAAATAAAAAATACAAAAAATATTCCCATGATGCAGGTTATTATAAATCAGGAATGGTTTTTGGGTGGCAAAAATCAATGGTGTCCACCACCACCCCTGTGTCTACAGTGAATACTGATGGAAATAGTGTGCACCTGGTTAACAACAGTGTTGCTGCTAATTATTCCCACAACACACAGCTAAGACCCCCCACCCTTAAAGGTAATTCATAGGAACGAAGGGGTAACCCACTCCCTCAGAGAAGTAGATTTCCGAGCCACCACACCCCCACACCACCTTTCAGAGGAGGCGGTAATAACCGCAATAAAAGGGGAAGGAGAGGTCGTCCTAGAGGTAATCAATAGGTCCCTCGAACACCACATTAACCTGAACATGGTGGTTATGGATATAACAACTCTTCAGGGGGAGCTAGAGATTATCCAGCTCCCCACGATATAGACTCTTGATATTATGAACATCCAGTAGTCCTTGTCTATAACAGGTTTGCTCCACTTTATAACACATATAATGGAGGAGACCAAACACATGGGAGGAACAACTACGATCGACCTTCCTATAGTCAAAGTCGTGACACCCCCTATGTACAACAGGATTTTCATCGAGACTTATTGGTATGAAAAAGGCATTCGGAACCAAGAGAGGTTCTAGAGGGGGGAGGAGAGTCCAGAGGAGAAAAAAGTAGAACATGATAAGTAAGGGAGTATTTAACCTTAGCACGAAAAAATTAACCATGCAAGAATTGTCCATTCTCGATAAAGGCCTAAAGTTTGCCCCTAAGAGGAGATTGGACAAATTCCATACTTTTATAGATATTCATAAATTTGTGAGGAAGATCAATATCCAACGGTATATTGCTTTTACCTCTTCATATGACTTTGAAAGAGCCGTAACTTCAGGTACGGTGCATTCTGGGCTGTCCAACCTGTCTTTGTTCAGCCCACCTGTACCAGCTGCTCCAACCATTGTAATTTTCAGGGATTTCGTTTTGAAGGACCTGGCCAAATTACCTCCTAATAAAATATTTAACCAATCATTCCCTATGGCGGGTTTTAAATCACTCTGCGACAGGAGATTTAGTAGTCCGCCCGGTGGATAAGGGTGGAAGTATTCTCGTACAAGATTAGGTTAATGAGATGTACAGGCTACTTAGTGATCAGGACACTTACCAGGAACTGTCCAGTAATCCTACTACCTAATTTAAAAAGGAACTGGGCAAACTGATTTTAAAAGGTTTTAACCTACATATTTTAAAAATGATTTGGTACTGATTGCACCTAGGATCCCTATTATGTACCACTTGCCCAAAATCCATAAGGATTCTTTACATCCCCCAGGGTGCCCAATCATAAGTGGGATCAATTCGGTCACCTCCCGAATTGGTCGTTATGTAGATTTCTACCTCCAACCTATTGTGAAACGTATCCCTTCATATTTGAAGGATACCACTGATATTCTTATGCCGCGTACACACACGACCAGACTTTTCAACATCAAAAGTCTGACGGAATGATTCCGGCAGACTATTCGATCGTGTGTGGGCTGCAGCGGACTTTTGATGTGCAAAAGTCTGACAGACTTTAGAAATGGAACATGTTTCAAATTTTTCCACCAGAACTCCGCCGGACCCAGTTCCTACCGAGAAATCTGCTCGTGTGTGTGCTAGTCCGATGGACAAAAACCGATGCGAGGGCAGCTATTGGCTACTGGCTATGAACTTCCTTATTCTAGTCTGGTCGTACGTCATCATATTCGAATCCGTCGGACTTTGGTGTGATTGTGTGTGGCCAAGTCCGTTCATTCGGAAAGTCCATCAGAACTCTGTCAGAACTCCGTCAGAACACCGTCGAAAGTCTGTCGGACCTAAGTCTGGTCATGTGTACGCGGCATAAGGCTTTTGGAGAACATTACGATACGAGGAGATCTGATAATGGCCACTGCCGATGTGGCGTCCTTGTATACCTGTATACTTCATGCTAGAGGTATAGAGGTATACACATTTTCTCCAATGTGAATACTCCATCACTTGTCAACAAAAAGATTATGTGATCGAATTATTAGAATTTGCCAAAACACACAATTATTTTTGGTTCAACCAAAAGTTCTTTTATGCAACAAAAAGGCATGGCTATGGGGGCTAAATTTGCCCCCGGCCTTGCCAACCTTTTCATGGCCAAATGGGAGGAGGATGTTGTCTATTCGGAACACAGACTGACCACAGACTGGTTCTGTGGGTCAGATATATAGACAACATCCTCCTCCTATGGGAAGGTACCCTTGAATCTCTCAGTGATTTTTTCAATGATCGTGGCATTTCATTGACGTATGAATCCAGTTTTTCAAAAATACATTTTTTAGATCTTGAGATAGAAATCATTTCAGGACAATTTAAGTTGCAGACTCACTTTAAGAGCACTGATCATAACAGTTTTATACCTACAGATAGCTGCCACCATCGATCATGGCTCGAATCTGTTCCTCACAGCCAGTTCCTCAGATTGCTAAGGAACTGTACAGATGTCGACATTTATTTTGCTCAAGCCTCTACTTTTAAAGGTTTATTGAAAAGGGTTATGCCGAAATATCATTAAACTCTGAACTACATAAGGTGACAATGGTGGATAGGAGTTCTCTTCTTATACAAAAACCCCCACGCGAACCAGACACTTATAAGTGCTCTGTGCTTACTACCCTTTCTCTTTAATGAAATAAAAAAATATCATTAATTGTCATTGGAGTATCCTCAAAAAGAACCAAATTTTGGATACCATACATCCTTAACAACGAAAGTCTTTTTAGAGGTGCACCTTCACTTCTTATCAATTCCCCTGCACTCTGGTACTCCCTCTGGGCGTCAATTTTCTGGACCCATGATAGGGCCGGCCCTGGTTAAGAGACCCAATACTGCCACAATAGGTTTACCAGATAATGGGCTTAACCCCCTATGTACTTTAGGTAGGTGATTAAAATGTGCATGATGGGCACTTCAGGAATAAACATATCTCTCTCTTGTGGAGTGAAAATGCCTGCCTTAAGCGCTACCAACCCACATAAATCCTTTTAAACATAGGCGTAGGGTCACCGCTAAATTTTAAATAGGTGTTGCTGTCAGAGAGCTGGCATATGGCTTAATTTCTATTTGCCTCTGCATCTAATACTACCACTACAACCCCTTTATCCACATTCCTGATAACCATGAGAACTATGTCACCCTTGCTCAAATCTGAAAGCGCTCCCCTCTCAAAATCTGTAAGATTAAGCAGGGGAGTACCAGAGGATCTCCTAGACAGGTGAGTCAAATGTTTCTACATCAACTTCTGATAAAGGTCCATATCCTTACCACAAGAGTAAACAGGGTAAAAATCAGACCGCAATTTTAATGGAATGACTGTTCGATCACATGACAACTCCAATAGTCTAGGATTAGATTAAAAAATGAAGAGCCTCCAAATCACATAGGGCACATAAATCATCAAATTTAAGGGGAGAAACAGAAGATTCACCTGTCAGATCTGTATCATCAATACCTACATCTGTCAAAGTGTCAAAATAATGTTTATTAACCTCCCTGGCGGTATGATTCTGTCAGGAATTCCATTCCAAAAGCGGTACAATTCTTTTGCATGAAAATTTGGTGTTATGTATCATAGGCCTGTAATTCTTAGTAATTACTTACTAAAACCTGACCAAACAAGACTCTAGTAGACATCCCAGATGTGATAAAGTTAGAAACACAAAATCATGAATTATAATCTTATAAATAATATAATTTTATTCAATAAAGTAATGTGAAATAATGAAATTTGTCAAACAAAGAAAATTCAATAAACATCCTGAGTGTGATACACTTTGAAGCAGGGTACAGCACACAGTCCAACATCACAATCCGGACAATAGAACCGGGTTTCTTTTCGGACTTTTTTCCCACTGCCATCTCTATTTGAGCAGCAAACCACGCACATCCTGGTAGGTGCTGCCTTTTTTGTGGTTGGTGGTACATAGTCCACAAAGTGACGACCTGTAAGGCGCTCTGGGTTGACAACGTCAACAGCATGTCGTCCAGGTCTGATCCCAGATCCTGATGGTGTCTGGTGTTGGAGGAAAATCTGCTCCGCCACCTTCCAGGTAAAATCCGCATGAATAAGGGGCTTGCGACTCTGTGCTCTATATAGGACATATGCGTTCCAAAGGCATTGCTCCAGAAGATGCCGGAAAATCTTTTTATAATATTTTTTTTGTTGCTTGCGCATAGCCGGATAAAATGTCATTGCCTGATCGGCTCTGTCCACGCCTCCCATAGTGCAATTGTAGTCTATGACGACTTGCGGCTTCAGCACATCTTTCCCACGTTTGGTGTGGACCATGGCAGTGGCGGTATTGTGCACGGTACTCATCAGACAAACGTCCTTCTTATCTCGCCATCGCATTGCCATCATTTTACCCTTCTGCCAGGCAACCATTTCTCCGGTTTTTAGATTTTTCCGGGAGAACAGAGATGGCATGTCACGCCGATTGGGCCTAACCGTACCATATGCATCGGTCTTGTTTCTTAGCAAAACATCAAAAAGTTCCGGAGACGTATAAAAATTGTCCAGGGTGACACAATATCCCTGGTTCAGCAATGGCTCCAGCAGTGTGAGGACTGATGATGTGGCCATCCCATAGCCGCTGTACCTGGGGTTGAACTTTGTGCCTTTACCGGTGTAAATGACCGCATTCCATATGTACCCGGTGGATGACTCGCAGAGCATGTAGGACTTTATTCCAAATCTCGCTCTTTTGGATGCAATAAATTGTATCCAGCTCAGGCGTCCCTTGTAGGCCATCAAGCTTTCGTCCACGCAGACGTCCCTTTCTGGCATGTAGGTCCGCTGGAAGTTGCTCACAATAATTTGCGATACCTCCCAGATTTTTTTGAGTTTGGGTGCAGGATGCGTGGCCTCATCAAACTCCTCATTGTTCGTGAAATGAAAATATTTCATGATGAGGGAAAAACGGTATTCCGACATCACGGTGCCAAAAAATGGAGTGGCCAATAATTTATTGGTGGTCCAGTACCATTTTTGGAGCGGTTTCCCCACCACTCCCTGAAGAAGGATGAGTCCCAGGAACTGCCAGATGTCCTCTTTGGTCACTGGTTCCCACTTTCTGCTTCGGGAAAACCTGGCATGCAGTGTAGCGGATTGCTGTACCTGGTAGCGATTTGTCTCTGTGACAATTTTTTCAATTACATCCTCAGTGAGAAATAATTGCAGGTATGCCAGGGGATTGTCACGTTCGACATCTACCTTCATCCCAGGTGATCCAGTGAAAGGGAATCTTGGCGGCGCTACCTGGTCTGTATCGCAGTCGATAGGGCACCAATTGCGCACATCGCTGAGGTCAGGTGCAGGATCATCACCGCTGTCACTTGTCAGATCCGTGTCAGTGTCAGACGACAAATCTCCCACCGACTCGCTGTCGCTAATTTCTGCGAGCAACTCCGTGTCGCTATCGCTGTCACTCAGCTGGTCCAATGGCGATTTTTTAGCGAATTGGCGCTTTTTTGATGCCATGTTAGATATTCTTTTATTGGAGGCAAGGGGCACTGTATGGTTTATCTGTCAGATAGAGATGATACAGTGTAATCCTCTCAGATTACAATGTATCACCTCTATTTATATGTTTGTGTTGTGTAACTTTTTGAATTTCCCGCCCAGTTCCGCTCCCGTGCGCCGCTGCTGCTCGCAGAGAACGGAACCAGGAAGTGAGGATGGCGTGACCTCGCCGGCGATCGCGTCGGCGATCACAGGGGAGGACACGGAGGACAGCGGAGAACATCGCTGGAGCGCAGGGAGAAGGTAAGATCTCCGCTCGCCGCTCTGCAATGTTACCCCGAGCGTGACTCGGGGTTACCGATAGTACAATAGAAAACCTAACCCGAGTCACGCTCGGGGATACCGCTAGGGAGGTTAAGGATCAATGTATGTACAAATTTATTGACATCTAATATAGCAGTGGTCATCAACCCTGTTCTCAGGGCCCACTAACAGGCCAGGTTTTATGTATTACCTTGGGGAGATGCAGTCTAGAAGACTACAGTCACTGAGCAAATTATATCACTTGTGATGTATTTCAGTTATCTTGCAAACCTGGCCTGTTAGTGGGCCCTGAGGACAGGGTTGATGACCACTGTAATATAGTACCAAACAAATCAAAATGACGGCTGTGACAAAAATTTAAACCTTTAGTAGGGGCACCTCAGAATCACTAAGAGGTTGTTGTGACAGATTTATGACATTAACATTTACTTCTGATTGCGGCCTCATCGTTGGTGTCGCTTTCCTCCTCCCCTTGTTTTTTTTCGTAGTGTCTTTTTTCTTTTTGTTAGACATCAGGACACTCCTGTTCAAACTCTGGATATTCACAGAGCGATTTCCACTGGTTTATTGATTAGTTGATTCAGGAGAAGAGTCCGAGGCGGTGGCCGGCAGAGTATCATTGATTAGGTCATTCTCAGGATCTGAAAAACTGACTCGCTTTTTAGTTGTAGAAGGCTTACATCGGTAATTAGGAAAAGAGGGCTTCTTCCAAATATAAATATTATTACTTTTGTAGTCCAATTGATCTCTAGCCATTTTGTCCTTTTTGCCCGCAATTCCATCCTTTTCCAATTTGTCCAATTTTTTATTTAAAAAGTCCAAATCGGAAAAATCATTGCAGTGCTGTAATGCAGATAAATCCTTCTGGATAATGGATATATCACCCTGCAATTTTTCCAACAGTTCTTGGTTGGGTCTGTCACAGACTCTATTTACATTCTTTTGGGTTTTCTTTTTTTTTTTTTATAATCTTTATTACATATCAAAATATACATAGTTTGGGTTTTCTTTAAGCTGAGATTGGTCTATTGTGTTTTTGACCCGACTCCAACATAAAAACTTTTTTTTTTTTTAAACCATCCTATTCTGCTAGAGGCTGAAATGTCACAGGGCATTGTGGCAGGAGGTCAATGTTCACAGAAGCTAATAATAAAACATGGGTAGGGAAAATTATCAAATTTCTCATATCTCAGCTCCAGGGGGCCTGGGAAGGTATGGAAAGCTGGCAGTACACAGAGGATCATTCGAAGCTTAACAATTAGACCCTCTGGTAATCTTCTGTTCCCCTGTCATGCTCATCCAAGTTACAAAGCATTGATGCTGGGTTTTCTCTATTAATCTCTGCATCATCAGGATTCAGGAGAGATTAAGGGCCTATGCTCAAATGCTAACATGAAACTTGCAGTGTTTCTATTGATAAGGAGAGTTTAGTAGAACAGCTAAATTACCTTTCATGGGAGAAAATGCTAGTGTAGGTTCCCTTCAGTATTGATAATATACCTGAAGGCTTACCAAAGGTATAATTATAAAAAAAGCAGACAAAGGGACCGCTCTTAGGCCTAGAAGAGGAGGGGATCCAGTGCTGTCTAGCTACAAAGAGGTTTGTGAAGGTAGCAATGTCATCTGGCAAATCACTTTGGATATAGTTATTTTTTACATGATTTTTAATAGCTTGGGGACCTCTTTACAACTTCTAGGAAACCAATTCATATTATGTATCACTAAGGGACCCTTTTTTTGCATCAGAAAGGCTTATCTCCTTATACAAATCAATAGGAATGCAAAAGCACCCTGATGCCAGTTGATTCAGCTTAAGAGGTGGTTAAATGCGGTCAGAAGGAGGTCAACTGGAGATCATATGCACCTGTCAATGAACTGCAAATTATCTCAGAAGCCCCCAAACTGATGTCAAATACAAACTGAATGCACCTGAAGGTACACAGGCCCTAAAGCACTTGCCTTTGAGATGGAATTTGAGAGGGGGAAGTGAATAAGGGCCTTAATAGTTTAATGTGTTCACTATGGGGCCCTATCACATGTCACAACCCTGGTATTTTGGTATATGGTAATGATGAAAGGGGAGATCAACTACTTTGTTCCTTCTCTTCAGCATAGGATTTCGATTGGCCTTTACATATGTGGCTGTCAAAATTATTTTCCTACGATGGCTTGTTAACGGGACTATGCTTGCTTGCTACCAGCTCTGATGAAGGTTCTTGCTCGCTATCTGCCCTGACAATGGACTGTCCCAGGATACTATTCACCGCACCATCTACTGCTCGATCAGAACTGTGTTCTAGAACCTGGGGGCAACCAAGAACCAGCAGGTCTGCTTGCCTTAAGGGAACAGGGGCTGCTGTAGACAAAAGAAACACCAGTCAGCTATAGCAGCCTTTTTCAACCAGTGTGCACATGCACCCTGTGGTGACTTCAGGTGTCTTTACTGGTGCCTTGGCAAAATGCTTAGAAATTGCTCAAAAATTGTCTACAAGCCATTGGGCAGATCAAGCCTGCCTATTAGTTACATAAAGCCACAAGTTTTCATTGTGCACCATTACAACCTTCCAGCCCCCAGTGTTCTAACAACCAATGACATCATTGATTGATAAGGAGCATGTTGGGCACTTGCACAGAATCCTTGTTTGCCCCGCCTCTGTCCCTCTCCATCAGCTCTGGGATCACATTATCTGAGAGGGAGAGAAACTAAGGGAGAAGAGAAACATTGGAATACTAATCAGTACCAGTGTGCAAAGGTATGTTTGCTTTGGAAGAATAATCTCTTCTAACGTTGGGTGTCCTACGTGTGTGGATGGTGCTGCATTATGTAAAACTATTGTTTTGTTTTTAAACTTTAGAATAGGGTGCCTTGAGAATTGTAAAGGGTGCCTTGACTGAAAAAAGGTTGAGAAACACTGACCAAGGCATCGGGCTATGTGTTACACAACAGAGAATACCTTTGTGGGAAAACCTATCTACAGTTTGTGCAAAAATTCTGAAGGATTTTTAAAATCTATGTTATATTGAAAGGAATGAAGCAAGAGAAGTCAAAGCACCCAGAAACACATCTGTTGGAGCAGAAGTAATAATACTAACTATACATGGATCAGTTTTTCTCAATCAACCAGAAGGATGATAAAGAAAAAATTGAATGGATTCCCTCATCCACACAAGCGAGTTAGAGGGAGGAGTCCTCCTTGCTGTGATATTGTATTCTGACAGTGGTAACTCCTCCGATATCTGAACACATTGATCAGTGCTGCAGCCAATGGGCTTCAGTGCTGATGGAAGGAACATTTTCCAATTGAGAGAAGTTGAACATTAGATATACTTCTCTGGAACAGAAATGGCTATTATGGATCAAAATTTGTCCAGTTACCAATTTTGATCCATGTATGGCCAGCTTAAGACACCAAGCTAGTTTGGGAGAGAACTTAGAACTATAGCAGGGAGAGGTTGCCTTATGAACCAATACAAGAGTTCAGTGGGTGACTGACCCTATCACGCTCCACCTCTGAATGAAATTTCCCTTTTGGGAGAAATAAGGCTTTATTTTGTGATTCATTATCTCCATTACCACTAGATACAGGTTTTTTCTTCTGGGTGGGATGGAGGCCTCCTTACACATCATTCAGTTTAACTCAGGAAACAATAGAGTGAGGTCCTCGGAATCTGGGAACATGAAGGAGTGTATTTCTCCAGGCTCAGAATCATGGACAATAAGATATTACAAAGCTGCACTATTGGAGGCCATTGCATTATGATGAAATTCATTCAGCTGATAAACTGGGTCCCTGGGTAAGTTTAGATGTAATATTTTTATGTTTAACTGGATTGTGCCTTTAAAGGTTGTCTAAAAGAAATATGGCTGAGTATTTTATGAGTCACCCAGGTATGTGGAGTGTGTACTTTACATGCCTTATGCAACCACTTTAGGCACGTACTTATTAGTGTGCTGTTACAGGCCCTGTGCATTAGGGATGCTGAAGAAAAAAGCTATACTCTCAATTGCCATTAGTAAAGTTAAGCACTGTCATGTTTAAAAGCTCTGCAATATAATGGACTGGGAGTAAAAGAACCACTCATGTCCTGTGCTTTATTCCAGGCTAATTAAGAAATGGGGTTAATCTTAGTTCATTCTAATCAGCCCCTTTTCTTTTGTTCCAAGTCTTTGTCTTTGAAATAAAGGACACATGGGGGAGGGGTTAAGATATCGCAGATATTGCAATATATATCACATTATAGACTAATACATAGAATGTTGCTAAGAAATCAAACCTTAATTAATGAATTCTTCAAGCTGTCACAAAACTTATATATGATTGGATGGCAGAATAATAGTGATGGCTGATTTTGTAGAGGATTTTGATTAAAGTGCACTCAGCAAGGGCTATACAGTAACCCACAAAGTATACAATTAATTGTGCTGCGCTACCTAGATATGTGCAAAAGATCACTGTAGATATTGTGCAGAATCAAGATGCTTACATGTGTGCAAAAACTTGCTGTTAGTATGGTGCAAAACATGCAATAATAAATTGTGCAAGTCTATAAAAATGAATAAGGTCCTCAGGTGGGTATAATAAATGCCAATGAATAATTGTCACTAAACTGGATGGACTGGTGTCTTTTTTCAACCTCACCGACTATGTTACGACTGTATGCAATAATACTGTATGTAATTAATTATTAATGATATTAAAACATGCAAGTCAAATAATACAAGTGCTATATAATAAAGAATACAGTGAAAAAATAAGCAAAGTCTAATGTGTATCTCCAATATTCCAATATAGTTATTTCATCATAACGTCCATACTGTATGTCTTTGAAACAATCTCTTATAATATATATATCCCGTTACCTTAGTGTGAGATAAAAAAAACGTCTGTGTCTTCCCTAAAATGCTGCTGTGACACAATTGGGCGCTCTGGACTATCACCTTTTTACTACTCAAGTTAATATTTTCCCAATTTGGTGGACCTCCTATCCCCTGTTTCCACTTTTCCCAACTTATGGGTCTCTTTGGTGGGTAGGATCTCCTCTATGGTGTTCCTTTGTTTCGTTCTTAACCTCACCCATGGTATGCAAAAGCGTGGAAAAGACTTCCCATATTGTGATGTTGTTTTATGTATAGGATTTATTTAAACATGTCTATCTATACCTATCTATCTATCTATCTATCTATCTATCTATCTATCTATCTATCTATCTATCTATCTATCTATCTATCTATCTATCTATCTATCTATCGATACTGTATATCTATATATATAGATATATATAATGTATATATATTATTTAAGTATATACTGGGTGTATATATATATATATATATATATATATATATATAAAAGCCCACATCTTTCTCATCCTAAACTGCTAGGGCTAAAAAAAAATTTAAAAAAAATGATTACCAAAAATAAGAGAAGAAATTCTCACCTTTGACCCCAGCTTCCAACCGTTTTGCTTAGAAAAGGATAACATCACTTAGCAATCTTGGGGGATCCTGGAAAAGCTTAGGATCCCAAATCTTGCAAGAATGCACTCTTTCACTGTACAATATATGAGGACATTTTTGTGACATTTGGGGTACAAAGTAAGAATTGTTTGCCGTTTATTGTAATTTGTATTTGCCCCAGGGACGTGATACAAAGTTTAAAGAATAATAATCGTTTTTACAAAAAAAGGAATAAAAGGGAGGTAAAGGTTGATATTGCTCTTGCTAGTTTTTTGTTTTCTTTTGCCCAGGTTCACACTGATCCAGCATAAAAGTCACGTGACTTCCGGTCCGACTTTGATCTGACTGAGCCCAGGTTCACACTGAGCAGTGGGAATGAAGCCGTGCGAGTTCAGCTTTCACTCCTGCATGTCAGTCCCGATTTCGGCCACGATTTCGGAGACATCTGTGCAGGTTTCTACACAGATGTCAATGTAAATCGCAGCCTAAAATCACAAAAAGTAGTACAGAAACTAAGTTTTGAAATCGGTGCAGCCCTGCCGATTAGGGGTGTCCATTGACGGCAATTGCTGCCGATTTAACATGTGATTTGACATGTCAAATCACATGTCAGAACGCTCCAATGTGAACCAGGGCTTAATGTGACTTTTTATACTCTATGGCATTGAAGTCGTATCAAATAGTGCAGGAACCTTTTTCTAAATTTGGAGCAACTTGCTTTGGATCAGTTAAGACGGCTCTCATAGGGAAACATTTGACATGTCATTTTACTTGTGTTCTCACAAGTCGGATCCCATGTCGCATCACTGTGAACCAGGCCTTAAAGCGGAGGTCCTGCCAAATTTTTGTTTTTTAAAAGTCAGCAGCTACAAATACTGCAGCTGCTGACTTTTAAAATATGGACACTTACCTCTCCAGGGCACCCTCGATGTTGGCACCCAAAGCCAATCTGTCCCTCAGCTCTCGGGTGGAGGTGCCGCCTGTGGCTTCACAGCCTGGTTCCCTACTGCGCATGCGTGAGTCACGCTGCACAATCCCACAGGTCCCTGCTATTTTCTGGGACCTGTGTGTCTCCCAGAAGATAGCAGGGGGGATGGAGGAGGGGCAGAATATGGAATAGATAGCCACTGTACCCACGGATATCTATGCCTGGAAGTGGGAGCAAATACCTGGATTATACAGGTATCTGCTCTCCCCTCCCCCCTGAAAGGTGTCAAATATGACACGGGAGGGGGGAGGATTCTAAAAAGCGGAAGTTCCATTTTTTGTGGAATCTACTTTAATGTGAAAGAAGAATGATTTGACATTCTACCTACTGTACCAACCAAGGTTTAAAGTGAATAGCCAAGACCTATTTTTACATTTAGATAGAATAGGGAAGGGTTAAAACCCCTGTCCATTTATTTTTGCTGTAGGTGCCCCATTGGAGAGATTTCCCTTTAATTTTTGGCTCAGAGACACAATAGGAAGCAAGAGGAAATCCCCAAAAAGTCAGGGGAAATCCCCTCTTAGGTCAGTGTCACAGGACAGATATCTCCATTGGACAGTTTTCCCTCCCCTCTCACCAGGTCAAACAGACAGAGTGAATCTACCTAACAGAGACATCAACAGCATTAAAAACTTGATGGGGTACTTTACTTCTAAAAAACGTTTTAGATATATATATATATATAATTTCAGGGCCTATTTACAATTAAGAGTTGTGGCACAATAATGCACACATTTTAACACATGTCATTCATTATGTATGAACGGGAAAAAAAGATGAAGCACTAGACATTCAGCTCAAAAGTTGATAAACCTTTATTCTTGACAAGAATAATGTTTTATAGACTTTTGAGCTAATTGCCTGGTGCACCATGTTTTTTTCCCGTTCATACAGATTTCTAAAGCTGGGTGGCGTCCACCTAGTAGAAATTACCCCTACTTTAAGTTGAAAGCAACTTAATGAGACCAAGTTTTCAAAGAGCCCAACACCTCACTCTAATTTTTAATCAATCATTATGATTGGGCTGTCAATGCACTACAACAGGGGAAAAAGCATGCAAGACCCTTTTTTAACAATGCAGCACACTACAGCACACAGTGTATGTATAGTTGTGCACTGCAGTATGTTGTGCATTGAGCTCTATCGTACAATGCGCTGGGGTGCCTTTTACAATAAAAGCCTACACAAAGCACAGAACATACAGGTGCATTGCCATAATTTGCAGCAACATACCCTACTGCATGCATTTTAGCGTATTTAACCACAACACACAAATGTCAATAGGCCTTTAAAGAAACCTGTTATAAGAGAAACATGGAGGATGCCATTGCAGAACCTCCAGTCCAATAGATAAAAAAAAGTTCTGCTCTCTGGCAACAATTCACCTGGGACAGGATCACTAGGAGACCAATTACCTTTTCCTACAACATTAATCTGATGTTGGTTTAACTAGATATCATTCTGCCACGGCTCCCTCATTAAAGAGCAAGGTTCTGCAGTGTTTCAACCAATGACGGAGTGACGACTATTAGGGAAAATGTCAGTGCTATGGTGGTTCTGTTGCCAGCCAGAATTCCCAAGAGTTTATTTTCTGTCCCAGGCAACTGTAATTAGGAACTTAGTAGAAAAGCAGGATCAGATCATTTTGGACCATCAAGTGGTTCACTTTGAATGCTCTGCAATTGCTGAAAATTCTAGCTTCCTGGTTGCTCTTGCTTAAATAATCTAGGGCTCTGAGTAGGGATCATTTTTGCTCTGCCACAATTGTGGCTGTGTCATGTGTATATCCCTGAATGACTGTCTTTGCAGCTAAGGAGGAGTGGTAAAAACATAGCTCATCCACTTATTTGTATGCCCCCTCCACCCCCAATTGCAAGTTTAAACTAAAATGCTGGTTTTTATTTTCCTTGCATGTCCCCCTCGGATCTACAGCGACTACAGCCAAGTTGTGGTTGGCTTTGTAAGTTATTATTAGTATCTTTAATTTAATTTGTTGGGTTAGCGGAAGCCAGTGGAGAGATTGGCAGAGAGGGGTAGCAGACACAGAGCAGTTTGTAAGGTAGATGATATACATATAACAGCGCTCAATGGGACCAGACGAGACATAAATTGATGTTAAAAAAATCATTTAATATAATATAATGCACAGAAACATACAACATAGTCAGACGGATGAATGTAGAATAACATATTTTTTATAACTGTCTTTTTTAACGCTGAAGGTTGTTTTGGTGTTGATGTAAGGTAGATGAGCCTGGCTGCAGCATCCATGATGGACTGAAGGGGTGATAGCCTATTTAAAGGTAAGCTAATGAGGAGGAAGTTGCAGTACTCGAGGTGAGAGATGACCAGGGAGTGGATTAGAACCTTTGCGGTGTCATAGGTTAGGAAGGGGCATATCTTGGAGATGTTGCGGAGGTTGAGGCGGCGAGCTTTGGACTGTGATTAGGTGTGGGGCCAAAAGGATAGATCAGAGTCCAGGATTACACCTAGGACCTTGGCATGGGGGGATTGGTTGATAGTTGAACCATTAATTTTGACAGTGAAATCATAGGAAGAGGAATGTGAAGGAGGAAATATTATAAACACTTGTACAACAAGTAGATCGACACCCCAAACATCGAAGATGTCACATAGTAGTTTGTGAATGGTATATGCACACTTTTCAATTCTCTATTCCAGCACCAAATGGTGCCTGGCTCGCTGAGGTAAGAAAAGGACCTCTAGTTTAAGGACCCACATAGAGTTCTGTCAAACAGAAAGGGAGTCATTGCAACACCCTTTTAATCATGTAGTTCATGCCAAAATGGTGTACAAGAGGAATATACCACAAATCTATATACTGTATGGTGTGAACACCATTGCATCTCATCTGAATGATAGCCACTGGTGACCATTTTGAAGCCAGCAGCTCCCATCACATCGTCACGAGAGAAGGAAAAGCAGTGCTCATAGCCAAACTAAACAGATTCACATTTGGTAGGCCATGGGACAAGTTTTACAACATATAGTCAGAGACAGACAGGGGAGAAATATTGGTGGCCATCCCAAGATACTGCAATGGGGTGGATAGCTGCAGAGCTTGGGACATAGTGGCTTGTGCAATAGATTACACATGTCTAAGCCTCCCCCCAATCTGTGCCACCTGACAGTGATAACTTTCTGAAAATGAGAAAGGATGATCTCAGAGTTTCCATCTGCATTTGGATAAATTAGAAAATTATTTTATTGTCTGTAGATGTTCTGAACAGCTGCTACAATGTGTGCAATCTAATTCTTGTCCTTTCATATAGCAGATTGATAGCTTTCCAAAACATGTGCCGGAGATAAGTTATGAATGTAGAGCATGTAAACAAACAGATAACCCATTCACTTCCATTCTGTGCTGGTGTTATTGGTGGAAAAATGATCACTGGTGAAGACTCTGTCTATAAATTGTTTCCTTTGGGTCTGTGGAGCTAAGATTTGTTTGCGAATATGTTGGATATATTTGTGTAAATCAATATCTTCCTTTAAGACAAAGGACTGATTAAAGGAAGCCTTTTGTGGGAGAAGGATGTCCTCGCCATTGACCTCTCCTTTGTTGTTCTGTACTTTTTGCTCCATACTTTGAGTCACTAACAAGACACGATTATGTAGATAATGATGTCTGACTTTTCTGATCTGCATAATCAGGGCCGGATTAAGGCATTGTGCTGATGATTTTGGTGGGCCCTTTTATGAAAATAAATAAAATGAAAACACAAACATTTTTTGCTAAAACAAATTAAATTAAAGAGAGAGAGAGGGGTTGAGAGAGAGGGAGTGATAGAGAGGGGACGAGACGGGGGGGGGGGCACAGTGGGGTATCGCAAAAAATGGCCTAGTCATTAAGGTGGAAAATCTTCCGGTTTGTAAGTGGTTAAAGGATAGGTCCACCCTAACACTAAAATCCCTGCATCTGCAGACATCCACAGTCTAACATTAACCTATCTAACCCTGTAAAGAGGAAATCAGTATACATGCCTTTTTGGAAGCCAATCCGGTCCGGTCTCCTGCGGCGGAAGCTCTGCAGAGGACATGGCCAACAACAGCTGTGAAATTAATAGGGAGGGACATCACCCACAGACTTACTATGGGGCTTCCGTTGTCGGCTGTGTCCTCTGCACCCGCCTACTTAACAAGACGTGGCTGACAGCTCGGATCGGCTTCAAAAAAGGTATGTATACTGATTTTTTCTTTACAGGGTTAGATAGGTTAGTGTTAGATCATGGATGTCTGTATATGTAGAGATTTTAGCGTTAGGGTGGACTTATCCTTTAAGTGCCAAGAGAAGAAAAAAAACAGCTCTTGTTTCTTATATCAGCCAAGATTCTATTTTTCATCCTACAATCCTTTAGAAGGTTAAGATATATTGGCATATCCAATAAAATACGCAAAAAGCAACTTACTAAATGCAAACTGCAGTTTCCCATATCAGTTGGATTTTGATGCATCTAGACCAGTAAATAATGGATTTTGCTTGGTTGTTTTGGGTGCTGTACTTAGCTCTCTGCTCATTGTATTGTTTTATTCAATAATCTCAATAATTAGATTAGTTGCCTGCTTGAAAAGAAAAAAAAAAATCTTTCTTCAGACAGTTTGATAAATAGTGTCCCTATAAAAGTTTTCCGTTACATCTTGAATATGTCTTCAGTGCTCATTCTGTACAAGCAGCGAAATGAGTATTTTATATTGTGAGGAGATATGCGGAACAAATACATCATAATTTTTGTTCAGTTTCAGTAAATAAACAATTTTGTTATATTTATAACACTCTTTGCAGCATGTCAAAAAAGCAATACACGCTGCAGAACGATTAGATTTTATTGAAATTCCCAGAGTAATATTCATGTACACACCTGCAGCCAAATAATGCATATTTATTGCAATGTGTTCTTTAATAGGCTCCACAAATAGCCTCGCTTTGTAAAATCACATATAGAGCTCTGATACATTTTCAGAATTTAACACTTTCCACTTATGTAGAATAATTACTTCGCTGTATGTTTTATGTATTATTAATTATAACCTAATTGCAGCAAAACTGGAATATGAGGTGTTATCGCTATATGTGAAATTGCTATACAGAGATGCTTAAAGGGAAATCTTAAATCCAAGGCTAAGTACACGAAGGAATTTGTTAATCCTATCTTGTAAACACTACATAGTTAGTCAGCTTGAAAAAAGACACATGTTCATTGAGCTTAAGCATCACAAAAAAAAATTCCATGCTTGCAACCTTTAATTCATAGTAGGTCTAGCCTTTCTCAACCTTTTCAGCACAGAGGAACCCTTCAAAAAATGTTCCACTCTTAAGGAACCCCTGCTAAAGGTTATTATATCTACATCTCATGGTACATTAGTGTCAAGGTCAGTGGGAAGAATGTTTCTTACACTTGTGGTCGTTGGGATGAATTACCCCCTTACAGATACTGTAGCTAAAAACATCAAGGATATCAGCGGGAACTTATCTGAGAGACAGAAATTGCTGAAGAAACCCCTAGCAACCACTGGAGCAACTCTAGGATTCTACAGAGCCCTGGTTGAGAATCCATGGTCTTGAACTCTAAAGCAGAGGTCTCAAACTGGTGGCCCTCCAGCTGTTGAAAAACAAGTCCCATGAGGCATTGCAAGGCTGACAGTTAAGAGCAAGACTCCCAAAGGCAATGGCATGATGAGACTTGTAGTTTCGCAACATCTGGAGGGCCACCAGTTTGAGACCCCTGTTCTAAAGAAAGAAAGTCAGACTTTAGGGGGGCCGAACCATGGCCATCAGGAGTAGAAAATGTCCCGGCATCAGTGGGAGTAAACACTGCCCCATCTTTGGTGTGAGTGAGAGGAACTGTGCCCCATCGATTATGTCATTGGGAGGAATTGTGCCCCATCATTGGTGTTATTGGGTCCCATTGTTGGCGTCATTGGGAGAAACTGTGCCCCATCTTTAGTGCCATTTAGAAGAATTGAGCCCCTTTATTGGTGCCAGTTGATGAAATAGTGCCCCAAGGGCCGGATAAAAGCAAGCAAAGGGCCGCAACTGGCCCCCAGGCCACAGTTTGGAGACCACCGTTCTAGAAGAAGGCAAATAAGCTTTGATTTAATGGGAAAAAAAAACTTTCTAAACCATATTATTTTGATAATGAATATCTCCCTGGTCAGGATTCTACTATGTATCTCATATGCTACACGGCCTAAGGTAAATGTACACAACACCAAATTATTGAATTCCAGTGTTAACAATTAAGAAGGTAGGTAGAAGAATGGTTAGACAATTGTCCCATTACAACCTTATAGTACAAGTAGAAATAAGCCAGGTCCATAAAGACATGGTTTTATCAGTTCAGAATGGAAGAACTCATACAGGCCTGTCCACAACCCTACAGAACATCTTTGGGATTATTTGAAATGTCGACCGCGCAACAGGTCTTCTCTTTCAATACCAGAACCCAACCTCACAAATTCACTTCACTCATACAGACAGAGAAGTTCCCCTAATTTTTGGGGGACTTTTAAGGCACTTGAATTACAAAATTATATATGAGAAGTGAAATGTGTAAAAACAGCATTTATTGGTACATCAACATATAAAAAAAGAAGAGACGTGACTAACTAGGCTACTGTTACACCAACTGTGAAATGTATGAAAATATGACAAATCTTCCTCCATATGACAAATCTTCCTCCATCTGACTTGTTTCAGACAGTTCATGCCTCCTTCATCAGGAGTATGAGGAGTATCATATAGAGTATCATAAAGTGAATCAAGTGGTGTTGTATGTAGGCATGCCATGTTTCAGTTAAAAATAAAGTTGATTAGAATCTGTACTCTTGCCCATAATATTATAGTGTGCAATATCATTATTTTTCAGAAGCATAGAAGAAGGGTGAACGCCACCTATATGGAGAGAGCAGGCAGCACCGAGTCCTTAGAGAGGCAACCCCTGGCCTTAATACAGGTCTGGAACATATAGTCCACAATATAGTGGGGCTTCTAGCTAGAGAGCCTCATAGGTAGGGTTGCACCGATACCGATACTGGTATCGGTGTCGATACTAATCATTTGCATATTGGTACTCGTGCAAATGCTCTGATACTACAAACCGATACCTTCAGGTTTTGTTTTTTCTGTTGTCAACAGGGGAATGCAGGGGAATGTAACAAAAGAATGCCAGCAATTATCGGTTGTGAAGGAGCGGGGCTGCCGTGCCCTTAACAACCGATGACATTTCAGCTGTCCCTGCCTCCTTCTCCACTCCCGCCATGCTGTCACTTCTGCCTTTTGCCTCCTTCTTTCCCTCCCGCCAGCTTTGCTGGGTGCCTTCCCCACCTTCTCCTTTCTCTTTCGCCAGCTATGCCAGGTGCCTTCCCCACCTCCTCCATTCTCTCCCGCCAGCTGCAGTGTTCTCCTAGCCACTAGTAGGTCTGCCACCCTGCATGGTATGGCGGCTTCCTGGTTGTCAGCAGCAGCTGCGGGCGGCTCTCCTCATCTTGCTCCTCCTCCAGTTTTTACCCAGCTGTTACATCTGCTCCCTTTCTTCCTGGCCAGAAGCTTGTTGTTGAGCCATGCATCCAGGATCCTATCCACACATAGCAGCATGTGAGTGCACAATCTTATTTACACTTGACAATAAGGTGAACTTCTTTTATCAGCTGGAACTTTGTTTAGTTTTCTTATTTGCCCTGTGTTTCCCATGTTTGTATGATACACACAAGCTTGGCATGGTATACAGCAGTATTTTTTTTGCAGAGGCTGTATATTATCTCAATTCAAGATGTCTGTACTTTAAGGACTTTGCACTTCAGGGACTGATTTTTGCATTTATTAATTCAATAAATAACAATTAATTTATGCTTTTATTTTTATTTATTCATTTTTCAAGTATTATTATTATTATCAACCCCCTACCCAGTCTTCCTAGGCAATAGATATTGGTAATGGGTATTGGTGAGCACTTTAAAAAAGTATCGATACTCGTACTCCGTGTTAAAAAAAATGGTATCAATGCATCCCTACTCATAGGTGATGATGTTTGTGGTAAATCATCCGTTTTTAACCACTTGCCGCCAACCATATAGCAAAATGACGTCGGCAAAGTGGTTGCGATATCCTGACCAGATGACATATGACGCGGTCAGGATAACAAACCGCTGTGCGCCCCCAGGGGTGCACATCACGGCGATCGCTGTTGCAGCATTTCAGTCTCACACACCGCAATTCCAATCTAGGTAAAGTCTTTGATGGAGACTCTTTACCACGTGATCAGCCACGTTGATCACAATGTAAACGGGAGAGCTGTTTATCGGCTTTTCCTCACTCGCGTCTGACAGTCGCGAGTAGAGGAGAGCCAATCGGCTGCTCCTCTGACGGGGGCTCTGCGCTGATTGTTTATCAGCCCAGCTCCCCTTGGATGACCACCCAGGACCACCAGGGATGCCACCAGGACCACTAGGGAGGGCCACCACTGATGACCACCAGGTATGGCATCCCTAGAGGCAATGTGTGCCCACACATGATGCCAATGTGTACCCACACATGATGCCAATCAGTGTCCACCAGCAATACCTGCCAGTGCCTCCTAATCAGTGATGCCAATCAGTGTCATCTATCAGTGTCAATCAGTGCCACTCAGTGTCCATCAGTGCCACCTATCAGTGTCCACCCATGCCCATCAGTGCTGCCTATCAGTGCCCATCAGTGCCACCCATAAGTACACATCAGTGCAGCGTTTCAGTGCCCATCTGTGTCACCTGTAAGTGCCCATCTGTGCCACCTATAAGTGCCCATCATTGCTGCATATCAGTACCCATCAGTGTCACCTCATCAGTGCTACCTCATCCGTGCTCATCAGTGCCACCTTATCAGTGCCCGGCAGTGCAGCCTCATCAGTGCCCATCAGTGAATGAGAAAACTTACCTATTTACAAAATTTTATAACCGAAACTAAGAAAAACTTTTTTTTTCCCAAATTTTTGGTCTTTTTTTATTTGTTTAGCAAAAAAATAAACAACACAGAGGTGATCAAATACCACTAAAAGAAATCAATATTTGTGGGAAGAAAATTATAAATATTTTGTTTGGGTACAGCGTATCATGGCCACGCAATTGTCATTAAAACAGTGACAGTGCTGAAAGCTGAATATTAACTTCGGCAGAAAGCGGGGAAAGTGCCCTGTATTGAAGTGGTTAAGCAAAGAGGATAAATGCTTAGTCCTCAGGTTCAGATTCCAAGCAGGGTATATCACAAATTCACTTTGGGCTGAATGGACACAAATTCCTATAGACACTCTTAAATATCGTAGAAAGCCTTGGCAGAATTGTGGAGGCTGTTACAGCCACAAAGGAGGTCCAGATTATTTTTAGTGGCCCATAGTTTTGGAATGGGTTATCCAACAAACTCATAAAGGTTTGAAGGTCAGATGAGCAGCAAATGTCTGGCCGTATAGTATATAAACATAACTAGCATAACTCTTTGCTAGATTCAATTATGGGGAGATTATTTTTAATTTTTACAGCTTTTACAGTAAATAACACTTTTCCTATGCAGAGATTAAATGTTTTTCTTTCACAAGGCATACTTTTATGTCTCATGTGTATCTAAAAGCCAAAACATTTTTTGGTTTTGGAAAGAGAATGTTTAAAGGTGAACTTTAAAGTAAATGTATTCCTCAGTAGCTAAAGATATAAAAAAAGATATAAATTCACTAAATTTGCACTAAATGTCTTTGCAAATCCAGTAATTAACATATAAAAGTGGCATCATCACTGTGCTGTACCTAGCCTGTGCAGAAAACAGAGCTGTGGGAGGGACCTGGCAGACCTACTCCCTACAGACTGCCTGCAGAAAAATAGGGGGAAAGAGGGGGCTGACACAAGACCAATCACCCTGCACAAGGAGAGAGAGAGCAGAACTGACTGATCTTTTGCATACTGGGTTACTGCACAGACCTGGAAACTAGACATGTGCATGATGGAAAAATGTGTTTAGTTTCTCTTTGATTTGTTAATCTAGTTATTTTGTTTAGTTAAATTTGGTTGATTCGTTCAATTCCTATTCAGAATTTGTATTCGGAATTCGTATTTGGAATTTGTATTTGGAATTTTTGAATTTTCTTCGAATTTTCAGATTTTTACGATTCAAATCGATCAAATCGATAAATTTTTAAATCAGTCGAAACGAAAATGTTATATTGTTTTCAATTCAAATGCAATAAAATGAACAAAGAAAAAAGTTAAGTAAAGTAAAATCTTCATCAAATGATTACAATGAATCTTTAAATCACCTTTGGCTTATCAAAAACATGTAAAATTCAATTCAAATTTCCGAAATTTGGACAAATTTCGTTACGTTATTCGGAGCATTTGGTAAAATTTGTTTATATTGTAATTTGGGTATTCGGATATATCCGAATCTCCGAATAACAGAAAATTTGTCTGAATATTAATTCGGAACGAAAAAAACTGCACATTTTTACTGGAAACAATATGCACTAAGCACACCAAAATTCAAGTATGAATATGCATACCATTTGTATTTAGACAATATTTGTTTATCTTGGCGTTCAAAACTCCTGACAAGTTTTTGCTGACTGTGTCATACAGAGGCAATTTCCTTTCACTTCCTGTCCTGAAGAAACAATTTAAATGCATAGGAAATCTCCTCAAAGTTAAGGGAAATACAATTTTCAAGGTTATTACTGGAACATGTGTCCTTATCAGTATTATTAATTATTAATATTGTTATTATTATTGTCATTATTATTATTATTATTATTATTATTCAGGATTTATATAGTGCCAACAGGTTGTGCAACACTTTACAATTTAAGGAGAGACAGTACAGTTATGATAAAAATCAAGACAGGAGGGTTAGGAGGCCTCTGCTTGAGAATGCTAATGTAGGCCTCCTGCCCTGGGCTAGCTTAATTTAGTATACACTGTATCTCTGTTGTAGCTAAGCTCTAATTCATTTTTTCAGGTCTGTTCAGGCTTTCCTTAAACCTGGTGGTTGATTGCCTCTGACTGCTATTGAAAGAAAGTTCCAGAAATAGTATGGGTGGGTTAAATACTGGAGTTAATAGTTATCTGACCCTAGCTATTCCCTGGGAGGATTGCCCAGAAGGTGTGGCTGGGGAGAAGATACATATTTTGGAGGATCTGATCAGTCTTTCTCTCGTCCTCTGGGGTTTCTCCACTGGGAGGAGGCATGAATATGTGTTCTATGGAAGCTACTGCTACTAGGGCTCAGAAAGTGCTATGTGCTGAGGGCCCTCCAAAGCTTGTTTGAAAGAAGCAGGCCTGTGGAAGCTCAGTTGAACAGGTGGGTGCTTTTTGCTTGTAGCTTCAGGTATGGAAGTATTTCTCAAGATTGAAATGCCAGAAGTTACTGCTTAAGGACTGTGACTGCTTTCACTGGGTTACAGATTGGGTGTCCCCTCTTTTATCAGCATTATTTTATGACTGCGTCTATGGGGCCAAATACTGCTGGAACAAGATATTCAGGAAACTGTCCTCTAAGATTTGTAAGTGCCTTGGGTATCCTGCACCCTCAATCCTCCTCCCTACATTTTGTTCAAGACCTACAATAAATGTTAAAAAACTCTGGATTGGAGTCTGCATTTGTTGGTGTGCTTCTGGTACTGGAAACAGGGTGGGTAGCCTCTGAACAGGTAAAGGGGACCCAGTTACTTTCCAACTGCCCCTTCGGAGGTCATTGCTACACTTACAATCAAATAGAGAGGGGTAAGTGGTACAATAGCTGTGTGGGGATAAGTTGATGAGGAAAGAAAAGTTCAGTTTTTAGGCACTGGAGGGATAGGCTTCCCTGAGGAAATTAGTGTTCAGGGATCACATAAAAGTGAATAGAGTAGGAGATAGCCAGACAGATTGGGGAGTTGAGTTCCATAGGATGGGAGAGACTCTGTAGAAGTCCTGGATGTGAGCATAGGAGGAGGAGACAAGGGGGCTTGAAAGCAGGAAATCTTGGGAGGAGTGGAGAGGGCGATTTGGGTGATATTTTGAGACAAGCTTGGTGATGTAGCTTGGGCCTGTGTTGTGAAAAGCTTTTTATGTTGTCGCTAGTATTTTGAGTTTTATTCATTGGGCAATTAGAAGCCAGTGGAGGGATTAGCAGAGTGGGGTGTCGAAAACTTGCTTGGTAAGACAAATGAGTCTGGCAACAGAATTCATGATAGACTGAAAGAGGTCTAGTGTAGAGCTTGTGTAGAGGTAGGTCAATGAAGAGGGAGTTGCTAAAGTCGATGTGGGAGATAACAAGGGAGTGAATAAGCAGCCTGGAGGTTTAATTGGTTAAGAAGGGGTGTACTGTAAATGTTCCAGAGGATAAATAAGCAAGATTTCAACAGTGATTGGACAGAATCTCCCTATCTGTTCAACTGTGACAGCTGTAAAATTTGGGGTTTCTAATTACTTTCTATCCATTTGAAAATATAAATTAATAAACAATAGTACATACTTATGATAGTATACACTTATGAGTAATCATAGGTTTAGGTCACTAAGCTATAACAGCTGTTATGTGTTAGAATCTGAGCTTTATGTCAAATGCGTGCGCAGAGTCCAACTACTCTACAACCACAACCACCCTTTGTCTAAGATTATTCTTACTTTCTCATAAAAAGAAAGTAGATTTGTTGATAACATCTGTGTTTAATAAATCCACAATCACTATTGCTTATGATATTTTTTTTATCACATAGTCCAGTGTGTGGTCCCTTCCAAACCCTTTAAATAGTCTTCCTATTGAAGTTAAATACACTGGTGTGCAGTTATTGCGTGCATTGTGTCTTTTGTAAATATATGTAGCATACATTATTAGAGACAGACCACAGACAGACTAATGTAACAAACTAGATATTAAAATGGTTATTCTATTTAAAAACAAGTTTGGAAATAATGGTACTCAGCTCTTAGAGGACTCATGGGTGTAAGTTATCTAGTCCAGACACCTTATTCATATTTATTTTGTCTAATGCCGCGTACACACGACCGGACTTTTCGAGGGACTAGGTCCGACAGACTTTCGACAGAGTTCTGACGGAGTTCTGACAGAGTTCTGACGGACTTTCCGAATGAATGGACTTGGCCACACACAATCACACCAAAGTCTGACGGATTCGAACGTGATGACGTACGACCAGACTAGAATAAGGAAGTTCATAGCCAGTAGCCAATAGCTGCCCTAGCGTCTTTTTTTGTCCGTCGGACTAGCATACACACGAGCGGATTTCTCGGTGGGAACTGGGTCCGGCGGAGTTCCGGCGGAAAAATTTGAAACATGTTCCATTTCTAAAGTCTGTCGGATTTTTACAAATCTAAAGTCCGCTGCAGCCCACACACGATCGAATGGTCTGCCGGAATTGTTCCGTCGGACCTTTGATGTCAAAAAGTCCGCTCGTGTGTACGGGGCATAACTGTTTCTAGGTTATATCAGTATTATAGTGCCACTGTTGTAGCCTTCACAATTTCTCCAAAGCAGCTCTTGCAATAAAACAAGTATTATAACTATCTCTCTGATGACATGTGCCACCTATCTACTTTCAGTAGAAGGATTAAACCTTCCAAAAAAAATTCCAGCATTTAACTACTCAAGGTTTGTTGTTTGCCTGTGTCCCCCACCAAATGATGCAATTCCAGCCACTGGCCTCTAAATATCTACAAGACAAAGCAGTGATGTTCGGCCAACAGAAGAAACCACATAGAATGGAAAGGAGAGGTGTTGTGGAGAAAGGGGGTAGGGCATAGTCCCTACGGGACCACAGGATTGTTAAATGCTGCAGATTTAAATGGTGGCTGAACCTCTGCATTGAAAACAGTATAGGAGACATAGGCCACTGGATTGGTAAGTATATTACCTACTATTGCAAAGAACTACTTTGGGGATTTTTTTTTAGGGCAATAACAGTCTCATTTTAAGCACCCTCCTCATCTTGTTCACTAATATAAGTACCATGGTGCTTTGCATAGCTAAACAGAAGATATTTATTCAAATTTCTTCCCTTTATGCTTAGCGACTAACTGACAGTTCTTTTTTAGGGGTCCTGTATACTCAGAAATCGTATTTTTGCTATTAATACTGTTAAAGGTTTTTTTTGGAATTTGGCTTACTCTCTTTAGCAACCTGCTGTTCATCTTGGATTTTTGCCAACCTGATTTTCTTTTTTGCAGCTTGTTGTATTCTTTGTAACCCTCAAAGGATGAAAGTGTTCCTTTAGTTTTATATTTCAAAACTGTCCTTTTCTTATCACGTATGTTTTTTTTTTTTTAAACACTAAAACTAAGCTACACAGGTTTCATTTTTAGTCTTTTATACTTGTTGCCTGTTGAAATAAATTTTGTAATGTGCTTATATAAAATTGATTTGAAGCAGTCCCATTTATGTTCTGAGTGTTTTGTTAACAATCCTTTTTTCTAGTCTGTGTTTTGGAGGCTGGCCTTCATCTAGTCTGAAGTCATGAGGTTCAACAAGCATTTGCAAAGCATTTAAAGAGGAACTCCTGGCAGCAAACCTTTTTTTAACATAGGGGGGTGGGGGAGACTAAAAATAAAAAAAGTATCTGAAGTTCCACTTTAAAAAGCTATGAACAACTTTATTGAGGTCCTTAAAGTGACATTGTTGACAACTGGTAACTTAACTTAAAGCAGTTCTTATTTATTTATTACAGGTACTTATATCACCGTCAATTTATGCAGCACTTTACATATACAGTGCTCAGCATAAATGAGTACACCCCAACAGATTTGTCAGAAAACCTTTACTTTTATTTCAGAATCAACATTTTCTATGAGACACTGTACCACAAAATAATCCCACAAATTTGGGCTATTGATTGCAACAAAGATTTGTTAATTTGCACACACAAAAATGTATTTTTCCTAACAAATTCATTCATGACCATGTTGCAAAAAGAAATACACTCCAAAGGAAGTCATTAGAGCAAAGCTAAATTTTAGACAACAAAATCCTATTACCCTGGATTCAACTACAGGTAAGTCTAATTAGTCATTAAACAGGTGTCTAGCAGACATTTGATTATAAAAGGGCATTACTTAACAAAGAAAACCCCTTCCCATTTCATGCTCTCAGCAATGGCACCACATGGAAAATAAATAATTTCTTTACACAAGAAAGTTGATGACTATAAGAAGATCAGCAAAGCTTTACTTATCAGTCAATACTGTAGCAAAAGTGATACAAACATTTTACAAAGATGGAACTGCAACCATCCCACCTTGACAGAAGTGTCTACTGATGAGAAGGGTTGAAGAAAATTATCATACAAGTTCACTGAAGTTAGCTAAAGAAGTAGAAAGCCAAACTGGGGTGATTGTTTCCCGTGACACAATATGGCATACACTGCAGAGGAATGGCATGCATGGGTTTCGTCCATAAAGGAAGCCTCTCCTAAAGCCCCTGCACAAAAAAGTCCACCTAGAATTTGCCAAGGCCCATGCTGAAAAAGAAGAAGACTTCTGGGACTCTGTACTCTGGAGTGATGAGATCAAGATAAATGTTTTTGGAACTGATGGCTTCAAAACTGTATGGTGTCGCAAAGGTGAGGAGTACCAAGAAAAACACATGGTGCCTATAGTGAAACATGGTGGTGGCAGTGTCCTTCTTTGGGGCTGCATGAGTGTTACTGGTGTCGGGAGCTGCATTTCATTGATGGTATCATGAATTCACAGATGTACTACTCTATATTGAAGGAGAAGATGCTACCATCACTCCGTGCCCTTGGTCGTTGTGCACTTTTCCAACATGACAATCATCCAAAACACACATCTAAGGCCCCTGTTGCATTTCTGAAGAAGAACAGGGTGAAAGTGATCCAGTGGCCAAGTATGTCTCCTGATCTGAACCCAATCGAACACCTATGGGGAATTCTGAAGAGACAAGTTGAGGATCACTCTCCATCCAGCATCCAGACTCTAAAGTAGGTCTTTCTTGAAGAATGGAAAAAGATAGAAGTTGCAATATGTCGCCAACTTGTTCATTCCATGCCTAGAAGACTTGGTGCTGTCCTTACAAATCATGGAGGTCATACAATATACTAGAGTAGTTTTTGTTGTGGGGTGTATTCATTTTTGCTAATTATTTTTTGAGTAACTAATTTGAGTAAAACTGAAGATTTTGTATTCTAAGTTATATTATTAACCTTACTGTCGTCTAATGGCGCTAAACAAATGTTCTATAAAACCCAGTTTTGTCAAAATTTTGGAAACTGTTTTTGTGTTCACTGAGATATCAATTAAAATATTACTTTTCAAAAGGGGTGTACTCATTTATTTGAGCACTGTATATTGTACATTGACATCAGTCCCTGCCCTCAAGGAACTTACAATCTAAGGTCCCTAACGTACATTCATACTAAGCCCAAGTTAGACAGGAGCCAATTAACATACCAGTATGTCTTTGGAGTGTGGAAGGAAACCGGTATACCCGGAGGAAATTCATGCAGGCAAAAAAGTGTCGTTCTTCACCCTAGGAACAAAAAAGTTAGAGTACTGTACCTGCTGACTTTTAATAAAGGAACACTTACCTGTTTAAGGATCCAGTGCTGTCTTTACCAGAGCCGGTTCTTTACTTCATGGTGTGACAAAAATGATCCCTCTCTGAATGAGGTCAGGATACAACCGCAAGCCAAACAGTAGGCTTGTAGTTTGTGGCACGTTATTCTATTTAAAAAACCTCATTCAGCTCCGAAAAAAATAAATAGCTGGGGTGTTAGGACCTGAACATTTTTTGAAAGGTTCCTGTGTGGTAAAAAGGTTGGATTATGGAAACTCATGTCAGATTTTTATCGCTGTCTGTGTCCCTGCTAGGGAGGTTAAACCTATTTTTTTGTCTCTGTGACCATTGGGACTGAAAGTAAGGGAAACATTTTGAGTTGTCATCAGAATAAGTATAAGGTCTCATGTACACTGCAACTACTAAACTAATGTTTAGGAGCAGTTGGGAGTATTTTTTAGCAGCCCCTGAACTCTCTCCAATGTTATCTTATGTATACACGTATACTCGTCATTTATAGTAGTTAGAGGTAGTTGAGGTTACAGGCGTCCTTTTGAAAACAGATAAATTGCTTACAGGACTGTAGTTTACCGGCATTTTAAATGCCTAATGATTGTAACTGTTTATAACCACGTATAAACAGTCTCTGCTCTAACTCATCCCAAAGGTGTTCTATTGGGTTGAGATCAGGACTCTGTGCAGACCAGTCAAGTTCCTATACCCCAAACTCGCTCATCCATGTCTTTATGGACCTTGCTTTGTGCACTGGTCAAAATCATTCAGTGGAGAGGGATTAAGATGTGGGGTTTTTCTTCAAGGGTTGGGCTTAGCCCCTTAGTTCAAGTGAAGGGAACTCTTAAGGTGTCAACATACAAAGACATTTTGGACAATTTCATACTCCAAACTTTGTGAGAACAGTTTGGGGATGGCCCCTTCCTGTTTCGACATGACTATGCACCAGCGCACAAAGCAAGGTCCCTAAAGACATGGATGAGCGAGTTTGGGGTGGAGGAACTTGACTGGTCTGCACAGAGCCGTGACCTCAACCTGATAGAACACCTTTTGGGATGAATTAGAGCGGAGACTGCGAGCCAGGCCTTCTAGTCCATCAGTGCCTGACCTCACCAATGCGCTTCTGGAAGAATGGTCAAACATTCCCATAGACACACTCCTAAACCTTGTGGGTGGCCTTTCCAGAAGAGTTGAAGCTGTTATAGCTGCAAACGGTGGGCCTACTCAAAATTGAACCCTACAGACTAAGACTGGGATGCCATTAAAGTTCATGTGCGTGTAAAGGCAGAAGTCCCAATACTTTTGACAATATAGTGTATGTATTACAACTGACTATTTAGCGTTTTTTCCTGGAGTTCAGGTTTCACTGATGGCTGTCATGTTATTCTCTTGCGATAACACTCTTTTTCACAGGAATTTTAATGTTTCACCTCAGGTACAATCGAGGTCTCTCACACTCCTAATAGAACACAAGTGGTTGAAACTTCCCTTTCTCACTCACAAGATGTCACCGTTGGCCATTTTGCTGGCTCCATCGCTGTGGAGGGAAACCTTGCAGAGTATGTACTAGAGCTTTAATAGGTGACTCAGCCGCACTGGAATACAAGCTCTCACAGAGAGCTCTGTGTGGGTGGCCGTAAAAGTAGAAGCTGTCACAATATTAGCAGGATGGCAAAAGCTTTCAGCTGTAACATTGTGACAAGGCACGGCACACATTGGGGAGGCACTGTGGAACTTACTATATAAACAGACAGATGGAGATGTTTTGCATTAACTAGAAAATGAGAGTATTGGAGATTAACTCGTACAGTGATTGTGCTGTTAGTTCTCTGCCTGAAAATAATTGAAAGGGGATAAAATTACTCATGATGACTGGTGTGTGATATTTTAAATGTATTCCGCCACCAGTGATAAATGCAGTACAAATACACTACTAAAGGTTACATTCGCTATGCTAAAATTATCACGAAGAAGATACTTACAATGGTAATTGTTATTTGCAGAAACGAGAGTAATAATATATATCCCCTTGCAATATAGCTTAGTGAATCGAGCCCTATATTTGTTAAAGGGACCCTGCTGTGCAAATCAAATGGCAATGCTGAAGTTTTCTGAGAAACTAACACTTATGGGAGTGTTTATCTTTTGGATCCCCCTATAGTGCTCAATGGTTCCTTCCAATGACCCTAAAGTCATTACTGTGTTCTGTACAGACCTGGAGGTCAGTGGGAGAAACCACTGAGCACAGTAGGGGAAACATTCCAGATTCCGCCGGACCACAGTATGCCGGAAAATTCGATTGTGTGTGGGCTCCAGCGGACTTATTCATCGTAAAGTCCGGTGGACTTAGAAAGTAGTTTTGACTCAAAATTTGTCCACCGGAGTTGGCTTTCATCGGACAATCCATTCGTCAGTGTGCTAGTCCGGCGGACTAAGAAAGACGCATGCTCTGAAGCAAGTACGAGAAGGAAGATATTGGCTACTGGCTATTGAACTTACTTTTTCTAATCCCGTCGGAGCATCCGTGTGTGGCCAAGTCTGTTCGTTATAATGTCCGGCAGATTGTTTGCCGGATTTTTTGCCGGACCAATTCCGCCGGACAATTCGATCATGTGTACGCGGCATAAGGCCTCTTTCACACAGGATGGATCAGTGATGATCCGCCCAGTGGACATCCGCTTGCTCAGCGGGGATCAATCCGTCGACACTCCGTACCAAATTCCAGACACTGATAACCACACCAATGTATTTCTTATGGCACTGAGTCACATCGATACATATCAGATCAAAAATGATTGATAAAGCAATTCAAGTCTAGCTCTATGTTAAATCCCCTAGGAGCCAAACTCTTCATCAGGAAAATCCAGCGAGTTTCCCTTTGGGATAAATCCCTAACCCTATTGGACCCCCTCCAGGATGGATGGATCATATCTATCCCACAAAATTGTAGAAATGTATTTTGTCAACAACACAGTAGGTCTCCCCATGTAATGTGCTGTCTTCTCTCCCCCTCTCCCTCCCTGGCTGTCAGAAATCCCCAGTGTGAACCAAGTTAAAATGCTTGTAAAATCCACTATATTACGGCATTATATAATGTACAATGTGTGTGTTTTTGTAAATAATTGTGCCGAATACCTTCGTTTTAGCACTACTCTGCGCTTCCGTGACCTGCTGGAGCTCTCTTCCCCACTCCGAGCACTGCAGGTGGGGGTGCAGAGATCCTCCACTGACAGCTGGGAGAAGAGGAGGAGAGCAGGTCAGCCGAGCACCGAGCGGTACTGTACCGAAAGGTATTTGGCACAATTATATTACAAAAACACATGCATTGTACATGATATACTACTGTAATAGAATGGATTATAGAATTTTACAAGCATTTTAAACTAGGGCTTATTTTTGGGGTAGGGCTTATATTGCAGCCCTCCTGGAAAATAAAAGTAAGTCTTATTTTTTGGGGAAACGCGGTATTGAAACAGAAGCTTATTGGCTGGAATGCACAGCTGCACCAGATTTTGGACACTTAAGTTTTAGTAAATCAATCCTTTAAAGTAGAACTATAGGTCAAAACTTTTAATTTTTACTTTTAGATAGAGTAAGGGAGGGTTATACCCCCTGTAAGATAAATGTTTGCAGTGCTCTATTGGGGAGATTTATCTTCACTTCCTGTCATAGCCAAATAGGAATTAAGAGAAAATTTAAGCAAACATCTTGGGTACACCCAGGTCACCAGAACTAGTATTCCTATTGATTTTCCCTCTATTACTTTTCTGGGGACAACCCAACATTTTGGTATTTTCTGTAACTTTCATTATCAATGATAATGATAAACAGGACAAATAGAGAAGGTGAATCTTCTTAACGGGGTAAGAGACAGCAATAACAACTGACATGTGTTCTAATCCCCCTCCACTCCATCCAAACTTAAAAAAAAACTTTAAGCGGATGATTCCTTTGCAGTATAGCTGTCTTTCATGGCACAGGCAGTGAAAAATTTTTTTTTTTAGGACAGAGTCATTTTAAGGGGTGCACACTGTAATGGAAATTTAAAAAAGGAACTTTACTTTGGTTAAAAAAAAAATTACAAATACTGTAGCTGCGACTTTTGAGAAACAAGCACTTACCAGTCCATGGTGTGCTGCGCTGTCTTCCTCGCAGTCAGTTCTTCGCCAGACTTCCTCTCTCTAGTGCTGCCATCTTGGATTTGGAAGCAGGCTGTGACTTCCTGATATTTTTCAGCTGGCTACCCAGTGTGCATGTGCTGAGGCATGGCAAACACTTTAGGACTAGTCCTGCAGCCTCCTGGGAAGTGTAAGTTTTCTCTGAGGGTGGGCCTGTTTTGTAATAGTCATGTTATAATTTAGGTTTTTTGGGTTTTGTTTGATATGTGCAAAGAGAGATCACACACATACTTATAAGTACAACATGTATTAAAAGTAATGACAGATACAGATAACATTAAAAAATATAACAAAACTACTTAACTAAAGATGCTATTTCGCCACGGAGTCCCCCCGCTTTTCATATGGCATGGCACATAGGTGATCACAGATGCATGCATAATTGCAAGCTCTGGTGTGAGACTGACTGTCCCAAGTTATAGCTATAGTATAAAGGATTTGTGTGTGAGAAATGGCAAACCCCTGACCAACATCCATTAGTGCAAAATGACCTTTTAAAGGACCTGGTCAGTTTGCAGTGACATTCCTTTGTTATGAGCCAGTAATCAGGATATTAGAGGCTTTCTTAGATATCTGTGAGGCAAGGAAATATGAAATATGCACTTTCCCCATAAGGGCCCAAGGAGACATGATTCAGGGCAGGTAGGTGTAAAACAAAGGTACCCACTCCCTGTAAAAAAAAAAAAAATACTTTAAAATGTGTTGGGGTGGAGAGGAGGAGGATGAGTGGTAGTTTCCCTTTTGCGTGAAGGTCTGCTTTAAGTCTAATAAGGAAGGCATTTAAAGAGCAGCAAACTGGACTTGTGGATAAAGAGCAGAAGAAACTGGTTGCAGACCTTTCAAAAAAGTACAGCAGAAAACGGTGGCTGGTGCTCAAATTATTTTTGGGGTGGGGGCGCAAAAAACCCCATCAATTGGAGCCTCACTGTGCCCATCAAATGCAGCTACTGTGCCCATCAATTGCCACCACTGTGCCATCAAACGCAGCCACTGTGCCCATCAAACGCCACCAGTGTGCCATCAAACAAAGCCACTGTGCCATAAAACGCAGCCACTCTACCAATAAATTGCCACCACTGTGCACATTGAATGCTGCCACTGTGCCATCAAGCGCAGCCACTATGCCCATCATGCGCAGCCACTGTGCCCATCAAGCACAGCTACTGTAACCATCAATTGCTGCCAGTGTGCCCCATCAGTTGCTGCCAGTGTGCCCATCAATTGCCGCCAGTGTGCCCCATCAATTGCTGCCAGTTTGCCCCTTCAATTGCCGTCAGCTTGCCCCATCAATTGCCACCAGTTTGCCCCATCAATTGCCACCAGTTTGCCCCATCAATTGCCACCAGTTTGCCCCGTCAAATGCTACCAGTGTGCTCCCCGTCTTACCTTACCTGTCTTGGGTCAGTGCTGTCCTTCACGCTCCCTCCGAGTCCTCAATGTCTTCTCCCGTCCTCTTCTGCTATGATTGGACACCTGATAGGCATCCAATCACAGTGCCTGTCACTTCAGCCAGTCAGGTAACATGTAACCAGGCCCCATGCACCTGATTGGCTGAGAGGCGGGTCAGTGTTAGGGAAGTGATTTATTTGATTCCCTAACACAACACTGTGTAAACAGCGAACAAACAGCAGTGCGCCTGCTGTTTACCAATTTGGAAGCCTATTAGAGCCCATGGCTCTAATCAGGATGCCTATTAGAGCCGACAGCTCTAATCAGGCACTTCCAAAAACACCCCCACCACTGTAATTCAGATGCCGATAAGGGGCCGGACACCTGCATAGGGGGGGGGGGGGGCAGCAGCGGCGACAATAGATAGGATAGATTCATGCAATGCATGAATCTATCTATTGGAGATTGACGGGTGCAGGAGAGAGGGAGTGGCACTCTTGCGCCCTCTATGGACACACTGCCACTGCAACAAACAGTGTTTAATGACAATTTTCCCAGATGCAGGTTAGCAATTAGAAAGTAACTGGTTTTATTCACAGCAACTGCTGGCAACAAGTAAAATCCACCAGTGATCTGATAATGTCACCCGGTGAAGAATTCAACTTTGCTGAAATAAAAAAAAAAGTTATTTGAAAAAGACTGAAACATGCTACCACTTGGGATTAAAAAAAATAAAAAATGATCAAAGTTTTTTCTTCAGTACTCATGAACCTGACTGCAGTAACCCCAAAGAGAGGGAGGACCTTGAACCAGGGACCGTACTGAAGTATTTTCTGGCTTGTACTGTAGACCCTTTAGCAGATACGCATACATACAATTTAGTTAAAGCACCAACGGTAGGCAAAAGATTATGATTAGGGCTACATGGGCGTACTCTCTCTTAAATCTGTTTGCTATTGTTTGTTGTCAGCTGTCTTATTTGCAGGAAACATGTAATGTTAATTATTGGCCCCTGTAGAAGACCCATTGGTCGAAACGCGTAGGACCTGGTTTACTACTCTCCTCATTGCCTTATAGTGTATGTGTTTTGTGGTGGCTGGATAGAGAGTTTTTTCATTGCAGGTTTGCACAGTGATTATTCGCCTGTTGTTTATAGCACAAAAAAATATTGCACATATAAGGATATTCAAAACCCCCCAACTCACTCCCTGTGAGTTAACGCACTAAACAAAGTTGTACAAAAAGAACATACGGTATACCAACATAGAGGTAACTCAGAAAAATTTATAAAAATATGGGACAAAGGGTTGAATACATTGGAGGTGGTTTCTCTACAACTAGTTAGGGAGAAGTTACTAGGTATGGGATAATACAACATGGTACATTAGTAATTATCTGAATAAAGTGCAAAATTTAATTTAGGTCAAAAGTGTTTATATGGTCATAGGGGAAAGGGCATGTGTCACATAGAGAGATATTAACCACTTAAGGACCGCCTCACGCGGATATACGTCGGCAGAATGGCACGGCTGGGCACAATCACGTAGCGGTACGTGATTCTTTAAGTGCCCAGCTGTGGGACCCGATCGCCGCTGGTGTCCCGCGATCGGGTCACAGAGCTGAAGAACGAGGAGAGGTAGGTGTAAACAAACCTTTCCCCGTGCTTCCCTGTGTGGCTGTCACCGATCGTCTCTTCCCTTTTATAGGGAAGGACGATCAGTGACGTCACATGCCAGGCCACGCCCCCCTACAATAAAAAAAACACATAACGTCATACATAACACTACACTGCCCCCTAGTGGTTAACTCCTTCACTGCCAGTGTCATTTACACAGGAATCAATGCATTTAAATAGCATTGATTTCTGTATAAATGACAATGGTCCCAAAAATGTGTCAAAAATGTCCGATGTGTCCGCCATAATGTTGCAGTCACAATAAAAATCGCTGATCGCCGCCATTACTAGTAAAAAAAAATATTAACAAAAATGCTATAAAACTATCCCCTATTTTGTAAACGCTATAACTTTTGCGCAAACCAATCAATAATTGCTAATTGCGATTTTTTTTTTACCAAAAATATGTAGAAGAATACGTATCGGCCTAAACTGAGGAAAAACGTTTTTTTATATATATTTTTGGGGGATATTTATTATAGCAAAAAGTAAAAAATATTGCATTTTTTTCAAAATTGCTGCTCTATTTTTGTTTATAGCGCAAAAAGTAAAAAACGCAGAGGTGATCAAATACCACCAAAAGAAAGCTCTATTTGTGGGAAAAAAAGGATGTCTATTTTATTTGGGAGCCACGTCGCATGACCGCGCAATTGTCAGTTAAAGCGGCGCATTGCCGAATCGCAAAAAGGGGCCTGGTCCTTTGGCTGCAAATTGGTCCGGGGCTTAAGTGGTTAATAGTTAGTATAAATAGAAGATTGAGGGAATGTCTATACATAGTAAGTTATTATGTATGATTTTGTTTCCTGTTTTGAGTATATATATATATATATATATATATATATATATATATATACACATACATACAGTATACATATATTTTTTAATAATATAATGTACTAGGAGTGTATGATAATTATTATGATAGCTGGAGACAATCAAAACTGTAATGCCGCGTACACACGAGCGGACTTTTCAACATCCAAAGTCCGAAGGACCGAGTCCGTCAGACTATCCGATCGTGTGTGGGCTGCAACGGACTTTTGATTCACCAAAGTCTGACGGACTTTAGAATATGGAACATGCTTCAAATTTTCCCGAAGGAACTCCGCCGGACCCGGTCCCCTTCGAAAACTCCGCTTGTGTGTATGCTACTCCGACGGACTAAAACCGACGCTAGGGCAGCTATTGGCTACTGGCTATGAACTTCCTTATTCGAGTCGGGTCGTACGTCATCACGTTCGAATCCGTCGGAGTTTAGTGTGATTGTGTGTGGCCAAGTTCGTTCGGCCGAAAAGTCTGTCAGAACTCCGTCGGAATTCCAGCAGAACTCCGACGGAACTCCTTTGGAAGTCTGTCGGACTTAAGTCCGCTCGTGTGTACGGGGCATAACTGTAAATGTTGGTGGTTGTAAAGTGTTTTATGTGTGATTGTAATAAGAAAAAGGAAAAATAATGTCTAATAAAGAGTAGTGAAATAAAAAAAGAGGGTAGAACCACGTTCGGTTGGAGGCATAGACAGAGCTCCCAGCTGTCCTTGATTTGGAAAGACTGTTCCTATTTTTGAAATACAATTCCTCCTTCCCTCTTGCCTCCTCATTTGTCCCTCATTTTGATCTGATGTATACCTCTGTAAAAAATACATAATTTATCTATCAAAAAGTGTTACACGGTGCTAAACCTTTCATCCAATTTCTTAATTGTTGCATCTGTAAATTTCAAAAGAAAGTATGAACGAATAGTGTAAAAAAAACACTGTAAAAAACAAAACACTTTTTTTGTGTATTATTAATTCTGCACGCAACAGGGGTGTGGCATATGGTGTGTCCTTTGCCTACATAATTTTTGCTAATAGGTGACTCATTTTCTCATCTCAAAAAGTTAGGCGGTAGAAAAGTTAGAGGCATCCAACACACCTTGAAAGGTGTGTGATGGTGTAAATCCTACTAGTAGCTTTGTTCTGCAAGAGAGCAAAAATGTGAAGAATGGAGTAGTGTGATAATTGAGTGTAAAAAGTCTTTATTGCAAGATTTTTTTTTTTTTAAGATTTGGTGACAATCGGCAAATGTTTTTGGATAATAATGTACCTACATTATCTATGACCTTTGCATGTTGAAGTTATGCAGTTGAAAGAATATGTAAATTTTGTGTTTTTTCTCTGTAGACCATATGAATGTAAAAATGTATGCACTATGAATATCTATTATTCTTAGGAATTGTCAATTTTGCTCTCCTCCTTTAAAAAAAAATAGTTTTTTTTTACATTTTATTTTACATCCAGCAGCCATAGTCTCCAGTTGCATAGCATTTAACCTATTTATTACTTAGAGGCTCTGAATTTTTAGTGCCTGCTCTTGCCCGTGGCAGTGAAGAGAGTTAATAATGTGTTTTTGCATCTGATTTCCTATTCAAGAGAAAAACAACCTCCATTCTATACCCTGTTATGAGAGAAGTTGTTCGCCATAGCAACGAGAAATGAAAAAGCCTCTTTTTTTATGTAGGCCAAATTGCTGTCTCCTCTCATACAGCATTGCATTTCAATCACAATATTATCACATCACTGCATCTCGGCTGCCTCTCTTTCTCTATAACTGTTGGCGTGCTCCCTGTACAAGCAAACACTCCGCATCCCGGTCCCTCCAGATGCAGCAATTGAGAAATGAAAAGAAAGGTGTCAGGTTTAACGAATCCATGTAAGACAAACAAAAATTAATTTGGTGCGGATAAAAACAGGCAGCTGGGAACAGAGAGCCTCCTGTTCAGTGGGTTCTGATTACCCCTCTCATGTCGGGAATCTTATAGTCATTGCATGGCTGCCGAAGTACTGTTACTACTGCCTTTTATCCTCATTTTTTGTCTTTTAGGAGATTTAAAGGATGAGTTCACTAAGATCAAATGAGGAAAGTGAGGTTATTATAATACTTAAAAGACAACTATACCTTTGGTACAAGTGTCCTTTTATCAATTCCCTTCCATTGCCTCGAGTTCAGCCCAGCAGCTCAAAAACTTGCTATCCTTGATCTAGTGATCTTCAATGTGGCACCCTGCCTGGAGGTGCACAGCCTTTTCCTGTGAACATGTCCACATCCTACTAACCATGTTTGCTGCAGACCAATTTATTCCTATGGGTAAGCTGTAATTTTCTGGACTTTGAGGCCACCATGAGTTTGGCTTACCTGTAGAATTTAATAGGGCTAGCCAGGGACATTTTTGCTAGTGTGACATTGTACAAGGCTCACTGGATCACTGGATTTGGGCAGGTGAGCTGGACCCAGGGATAGGGTGAAATTATTATTATTATTTGGTACAGATGTCCTTTAAGGGACATTCAGTAAAAACTGAAAATGTAATTAAAAGTGTGTGTGGGGGCCACCATGCTCACTGTACAAGCAAACCTTTCCAGTCCCTCCAGATGCAGAAACTGAGAAATGAAAAAAGGTGTCATGTTTAATTAATCCATGTAGGCAGGGACATTTTTGTTAGCAGGGCTGTGTGGCGTTGCGCAGGGCTGCACAACCCAGATTGCTGGATCATTGGATTTGGGCAGGTAGGCTGCACTCAGGGGTGGGTGAAATCACTACATTTGAAACAATTGTCCTTTAAGGGAACACTCGAGTAACACTCGAGTAACAAATTGAAAATTAACCACTTGACCACTGGGCACTTAAACACCCTTAATAACCAGACCAATTTTCAGCTTTCGGTGCTCTGGCATTTTGAATGACAATTACTCAGTCATGCAACACTGGACCTATATGAAATGTTTGTCCTTTTTTTCCACACAAATAGAGCTTTCTTTTGGTGGTATTTAATCACCGCTCGTTTTTTTATTTTTTGTGCTATAAAAGAAAAAAGACCGAAAATTCTGTAAAAAAACTGAAAATTGTTTCATACTTACCGTAATTTTCCTTTCCTGGTGCCTATCCATGGCAGCATACCAGTGATAACTCCGCCCCGGAGTCCTCCCCTCAGAATAGTTACTAGCTTATAAAAAGGAAACCCATATCCCCCCATAGCATTCTCCAATTATATCGAATACCAGGAAGGGTATGTATGCTGCCATGGATAGGCACCAGGAAAGGAAAATTACGGTAAGTATGAAACAATTTTCAGTTTTCCTGGTGCCTCCATGGCAGCATACCAGTGATACAATGAATAGCTAAAACCAGGGTGGGTAATGCTTCAAAAGAAAACTTTATTTAAGGCAATGCCAGGGCTGACTCAATAGTCCTTCTACCAAATTCCACCAAAGTTAGTGCCCCTGGGTCAATTCTGTAGTGACGCATGAATGTATTTGGAGACGTCCATGTAGCTGCCTTGCAGATAGTCTCTAAAGATATGCATGTCCTTGCCGCCCATGAGGACGAAACAGCTCTAGTGGAATGAGCTCTGACCGCCGGCAGATCCAACCCTCTTGCTCTATACACCTTTTGAATTAATTTGCAGATTCCAGAGGCGATAGTCCTAGATGTGGCTTCTTTCCCTTTATTCCTACCCCATGGTATTATGAATAGCCTATTCGAGGACCTAAAGGGACTCGTGACCTGTAAGTAGCGTGTTAAAACTTTTGAAATGTCCAGTTCTTGTAGAGCCCCAGAGTGTGGGTCTGTACAGGTTGGTAGTGCCCAGGCTTCAGAGAGTGTGGTACGGGAAGAAACTTTCGGGACAAAATCATGCACTGTCCATAGTTCTACCCTGTCTGGAAAAAAGTTATGTGCTCTTTTTCTGCCCTCAACGCTTGCAACTCTGAAGCTCTTCTTCCTGAAGTAATAGCCACCAAGAAAACCGGTTTCAGGGTAAGGTTCCAAAGTGAAGCAGAATCCAATGGGATGAACGGTTGAGACTTTCTAGAACCAGAGGTAGATCCCCGGCTGGAAACGAACGTTTTTCGCGGTGGGCGAATCTTCTTGACTGCCTTAAGGAACTGTACGATGAGTGCATCTTCTGCTCATCTTTTCTGGATACTTGCTGAAATAGCTGCCACTTGGACTTTTAGGGAGCTTAGGCTGAGTCCCAAGTCTGAGCCCGATTGTAAGAATTCTAAGATTACTGAGGTGGACAGCACAGCTGGGTTCAACTGTCTGTCTTCCGCAAACTGTTTGAACTTATCCCATATCTTTGAGTAAATGTAATTAGCAGAGGGCATCCTTG